>NW_010406330.1:7761-16610 GCF_000710305.1 Buceros rhinoceros silvestris | reverse complement strand
TGGGAAGTTTTGGCTAACCCAGGACACCATCTTATTTTCTGTAGCAGAGTTGTTAATTCAGAAGCTGGAAGTTTTTTAAGACCAATACATGAGACACTCTAAGAATAGCTTTCTTTCAGCCTTAGAGTTTGACTTTCAGCACAACCTCTTTTTTCTTTAGTAGTTTCTTACCCTTTACAATTCTGGAACAATGTCCATTTTCTCCAGCTAAACAAAAAGTTTCTGAGTGGAACCATGTCTTTTATTTTTTCCTTTTTTATTTCTTTTTTTTTTCCCTATTGCAATGTATGTAGATTAGTTTTGTATTTTCCTTGACTAAAAAAATTACTTATTGGAAAAGACACTATCTAGTGTACTACAATTTACCTTTCACGGTATCATGTGAAACTGCATCACATTTTCCATTTACCTCCGTATTTCTTCTTTTGTGTTTTAAATTTTGTTCAGCCTTCCGCGCTATTAAAAACCTGGCCTCACCACAAAACAACATACTAAGTTTCTCTTCAAAAATACTATACCATTAGACACTTAACAAACTGGTTTAAAACACCAGAAGGCTTGTACTAGATTTGCAATTTTTTTAAAAATATGTGTTCCTGTAATTAAAATAGACATTTTGGGCAAGTGGGGCAGTTCGTGTTTTGCTTTTCCTGTTGTGATAAAATTCTTCTTTTCCTTTTCTGGGTATTTTTCCTTTTATTTTTATTCGATATAATGTATTAAACTCTTATTGAAAAAAATATGCAGCTACATATAGACCTTTTCTCTTCATTACAGAGAGGTCTCATTTCCTCTTTCCTCATCCACCACGTTCCCTGTTTCCGTTCAAGTGTTCTGTCAATCAAATTATTCTTTTTCTTTTTCCACCGGTTTAGATTTGAAAGTCTCTGTTTCAATTTGACAGGTGGTAGAAGCTTTTTTTAGTCTACTAGAACAGGCTAAGTTGCTTAGAAGCTCTTTGCTTTGAATTTCCTTTTATATAAAAGGCCTGTCCTAGTTTTCCAACATCATTTCTTTAAAGTGTTTGTCTTTAGACTGTGTGTTATGGGGAACATGTTTTCTAAATGCTTCTAAAGGGTCTGGGTAGCTGTAGTTTCTGTCCTGAATTAGTATAAGTAGTCATGATTATATGATGAAAAAGTCATGTGTAGAGTAACAGGGATGGAATGAGTTCTCTGCATCAAACACAAAACACCTAAATAAAGAATTTGAAAGAACTTACCTTATTTCTTTGAACTGAGAATTCACTCCTGACCTGTGTAGTTTGTGTGCCAAGAAGAGTTTCTCCTATTACTCTTAATCAGTACATAAGGCATTTGTTCACCTAACCACAAGAGGACATGACACAAGGAATTAGATAACATTCATGTTAAAACCCTACCAGAAGACAGGTACTAACAAAGATATATTTTATATAACTCCACAGTAAACTGGATGTTCCACACTAAATAATAGGAATCTATCTTCATTGCAGTAGGGGAGTTGATCATTCAGAAATGACATAGGGAAGGAAAGTTGCAAAGAGGCAACTGGTCATCATTTAAAAATACAAATAAAATTTTCATCTTGAGGAAGTTTAAGATTTATTTATTTTTTTCAAACCCCTTCAGCCCTCACTCCCTAATCTCTAGATGGATCTTTTGGCATTTACAGTGCCCGCTATCTTCATTAAGCTCCTGCTGCTATCGCTTTTCATACATTTCTTCAGTTACAGTCCAGTCCTCATCTGATCTAAGTCCATGTGACAACACTGAAGTCACTGAAGTCAACTCAAGTCAGCTAAGGAGCTGCTCCTAATGCAACTAATATGATCCATTCACTACACTTTTAAGACATTCGCTGAATTATTTCAATCATGTTATATGTTATATGACAGCCACATATATAATGGGACCTTTAGTGAAAATCTTGAAAATGTCTGCATGATCGCTGCTCTGCATAGGAGAAATCAAAGGTTCTAATTCCATTTTGCATATTCAAAAGCCAAAACACACTACACTTGCTTTAATCAACAAAAGATCACCAACTCTGACATACAGGCAAAAGAAGACGAGCAAAAAAATGCGACTGAACTGCTGGACTCAATGCTTAAGCAAATACGTATATATTTAAGTAAGCATTAGACACAGAATGGCATTACTGTGCCTGAATCCTCTAGTGCAAAGATGTAGGCTTCCAGTTCTTCAGTTAAGTCAGAGAGTAGCCAGACTCAGTGACTGGTACTATGAAGAAAGAAGTAAAAAGCTCTCTTGCCCATAGCTTTTCTGAGTTAGACACAATGGCTAAATTCAGCTGAGTGGGCATATGGAAAACTGCTAACGGGCCACAAATAACAGATCACGAGAGATGGCAGAAGTGACTTCTTCATCACTTGGTAGTGCCAGTAAGATCATAACAGTGACATATTGTATACTATATAAATTACGCTATCTAAAATCTGTATAATTAACCACATCTAACAATCTTTTTTCTTATTTTTTTTTTTTACTTAGTAATTGAATAGCTGTTTGTGGGATTATTTTGTTAGCAATATGCTGAAAATCAAATTTTATCAGATTTGTCTTAGTTAACAGTAAAAATCATATACTGGCAGGCTTTACCCATTTTTTCCTAGAAATGGAAAAGCATGAATCAAAGGTAGTCAAATCTAGAAAATTATGAGATTGGACAAGTCTCAGGCAACTAAAGCAGTAATTGCTGTGTATTTTTAAGATAATGCAGCTCATGTTTACACGTCTGAATTTTTCTTCTGCTCATTTTACTGCACAGTGTTCTTGATGGTTAGTGAGGAGAAGGAGATATGGTGAGTTAAAAAAGTAACTTTGCTCCTGTTACATGGAATGAAACAGGAACCTGATTAAAAAATAGAATTAACTGAAACATTTAGAGGAGTCTTTTAGTTTTGTGATAACATTTAGTTATTTTATTACCTATTTTTAAAAGAACTGACTACCTCCTTGCACTGAAGTAGGCACTGATGATTTTCTCCTCATATTTTTTATACAGTAACTCCTTTATATGAAAAATGGGTATATATGAAAATGCCTTGAAATGAGAACTGCAGGTTTTTATAACTAGCTTGGATCAGTGAAACTAACTATACAAGAAGGAAGCAATGGATATTAAAGGCCAGTCTGTGTTAGGGTATCCAAATTTTTATCTGGTGGCATAGAACATTATGTTTGCTTTTCCTTACACTTTGGGGTTTTCTGCATTCACTGGAAAATGCACTTTACATTCTATTTCCTTTGTACAAAGAGATTGATTAATCTTCTTACAGTTCTCTGTATGGAACTCCCCTCTTCGGTTCATTTATCACCAATAGGTTCTCCTGGATATTAATCAAAGACTATATAATGTAGTGGGGAAAGCTCCTTGTCACTGTATCTTCAAAGCATTAGTTCAATAAAATCCTGTATCCATTAAATTTCTTATACTTACCATGATATACATTTAACTGTATTTTACCAGTAACTGGAAGTAGTCAGGCAAGCATAAAACTGAACACCTTTAGCCCTTCTAAAACAGACTTCTCTTAACATGATGAATATAGTTGACAGGATCCACACCGTGTAAATAAATATCAGTTGTAATAGGTACGTTCCTACCTAGTTGTTAATATATCTATATACACACAGAGAGAAATAATTTAGAAAAAAGTATTTGATTTACAACTCCTTCTGTTTTCCAGCTGTTTTACATAAATTTTTTTTCCAGGATACATATTTACCCAATCATCAGAGAGACTGAAATGTAGGTAAACAATGCATTATGTTTTAAAACCTAAGTTATTTATGGCAGTGAAATAACTTCCCAAGCCTTTGCAGCTCTAGCATAAATCATGTTCATTTTCAGATCTGACAACAGAGAATTTACAAGGGAAAAAAAGCAATTTATATATGTATATACGTACATATTTATGTAATACACTTTGTTGAATGAAGGGATAAATACCAGAAAATTAACACACTTGCAAATAAAAATTGGAAAAGCACTATTAAAATTAAAGTATGTTTTAGTGCAAAAAAAGAAGCAGGCTGGGAAACGTTCAGGCTTTCTGGTGTTGGGATCATTACATCATTTTTGGATGAGTATTAACCCACTGAATGACTGAGGAGTGACTCTTCATCAACACTACAGTCAATAAGACTGCTCTGCAGCCCTTTGTCCTTACCTCCTGACATCACTGCCTTCTGAAGTAGTATTGGACCTGGTAGACAACCTCAGAGACAGCTTTGAGTAGGCACATTTGTCTTTGTGTATGAAATCCTTGTTCATATTAATAAATATATTTAATCTCTTTCTGAATATAGAAATATTTACCATGTATTTGAATCTATAGTATTACATGAGATTAATACAAGCCAGTTTGTGTTTCCTAGAGCATTACATTTGTTTAGGTATTAAATTATTAGTAGTTTTAAAATAACAAAAACATTACTCCAGCACAAAAAACACCAGCAAATAGATGCAAATCTTGTCTACGCAAACATTAATCTCACATTCCATTTTCACATTTGAATTGAGCAGGGGAAGTTTGATTTTGCATTGAAATGCTACTGATATCAGCAATGCGCTTATCAGCTCAGGATAGAGAAGTTGTCTCTGCTCCCATGCTCTTACAATTTGCAAAGAGGTTGTTGTTTCAAATGTTATATTTTCTAGTAAAGAGACAGCTCATTAGATCTCATTACTAGTCAGCAGTTGTCACAGAGCATGGATTTCAAACTTACAGCAATACATCTCTTCACAAAAGCTTTCTCCAAACATGGGGAAACAATTTGTTTTGTCATTAACCTCAAATGACATTATACATGGCTGAATTTACACCTTTCGCTCTGCTGAAGATCATTTCAAAATTCAATATTTTAAACTTGTTTTATGGCATTTGTTCTCTTTAAAATGCTGATTTCTGTTATTGGAAAACTCTAAACCAATAAATGAAGTGAAAAGCAAGGTATTTCATCACCAAATTCTGTCACAAAAATAGGAGGAAAATATTTTGTTTCTCCTCACAATAAGTTTGCAAGAAAAGAGGGGTTCTAGTGAACTTGAGCAAGAGAAGTTCAAGAAACTCCCATCTGTATCTTCAGAAACTGCAAAATTAATGTATTATATTGAGGAAAAAAATATGCCCGGGTAATGTTGGTGATGCAGCTTCAGAGTTAGTAACATTAATCTAACATTTCTGAACAAATGAATTCCAAAGGTTTTCATTCTGAAAAAGGTTTTACGGCTCTTACATCAAAATTAGGAAAAAAAAAATAAGATTATTGTTTGCAAAGCTAGAAACAAATCTAGAATGACATTATTCAGACATTTCTTTCGTATTTTAGAAAACATAGAATGAGGAATCATACAGAGTGTTGCAGTGTTAAAAACCATAGAAACTGCCCACCAAGTTCTGTCATATCGAGCGTTTTGCATCCTTAAGAAACATGAGTTAGCAGTGACAAACATCTTCCACTTGACAGTGCCTGTACTAAAACCTGAACGCAGACAATGGTTCTGTAAGAAATTTTTTAAAAATTTCAGATTCTCATGCAGTTTAAGTTTAATAGTAAAATAACTTAATTTTTAATTAAATAAGCTAGTTTAATATGCTTAGATGATTTAAATTGTAATAATAATATGTTAGTTATCATCTGAAGGTATGATAATAACAGTTATGGGTTTGTGTGCTAATTCTATCTTAGGTTTGGTTTTTCTTATGTAGTGTTCAAGAGTTCTAGATTATGTAAATAAACGGTATGTTTCTGTGCTTTATCACAAGCTATGATTTCTTTATTGAGATTGTAGGGTTTGTGAATCCCTTTTCAAAATGCTAGTCAAAGATCTCTGGATGAAACCAGCAGTCTTTATTTTGGAGCAGAGACAACTGAGAAGGGCCATGAAATCCTAGGAGGCAGAGGAACAAGAATGTGATTTTTACAATAACCAAGTCTATTTAGCCAAAGTGAAAGACAGTAAATTTCAGACTGATAAGGGAAAATGATGATTTTCTAGAAAAATTTACCAGAAATTCATTGCAACAAAATAACATGCACTAAATATTTGAAGTTTTGTCTGTGAAATATACAATATTTCAGAAAAAAATGAAACCAAACAAGGAATCAAAAATGAAACCTCAATTTTTTTCTTAAAAAAATAAATCTTTCATGAAGTATATTTATAAAACAGAAGTTAAAACAGATAATAAAACTGATTCTGTTTTCCTCTGAAGCAGCTTTCTTTAAAAATCAGTGGTGACCCTATTTCTTTCCAAACAGTGTGTAAATTGCTTCACAAAAATTAAATCCCCACTTATTAACTTTATTGTTTTGTAAAACAATAGTGTAATAAAGCACTAGTCCTCTTAGGACGAGGTGACCCTCGTTACAGTGATTGCACAGTCCTGCTTGTGATTGAAATCTCTGGCTGTTATGGCATGCAGCAATAGTAAAATCTCAGTCTTATCAGTGATGACTGAAACTGTTAAAGAAGAGCTTATACATCACAAAGTTCTTCCATTGGCTGCCCATAGAAGTAAATTTTACTCTTTAAGTATAGAATAGTTGGAAGCTATACAATCAAACAAAGGCCCGTGTGCAGCAGGTGATGCAGTAAATCACCCATATATGAGAACTTGAAATAACCATTACAAAACGGTAGATGAGTTCCTTAAAGCAAATAGTTTTCTGAATTATTACTGAAGATAAAGCGATTATGATTTACACTAAGTATGTAGCAAATAACGTTAAATGCTTGGTTTATCTTTTCAGGCTATTTCAAAAGAAGACCAGTTTATCATGGTGTTCTTCCCTTAAAATTCTCAATGTGCTGTAACTAGTACATATTTTCTTATTCCGTGTAACGTTTCACATCAATGATGGTAAGATACTTTTGTGTATTCTGAAAATTGCTCAAACTTTACCAAAATATGAACTTGGTTATGGAGTTGAACTTGGCTGACTATAGAAAGTAGCAATACATCTGCAATTTCCACACTGCTATTCTTGCTTTTCTATATGTAGCTCCAGATGTTGCAATGGAGAAATGCCTAATTCATTGTGAGGGGAAAAATCATCAGATACAGTTCTAGTTGTTGATATGTGTGCTTTGTAACATTAGGTAGTCTTCTTCTGCATCTCATTCTCTTCCTTTCTCTTCTCAAAAACCACGTGCAAGGTGTTCATTATCACGTCCCAGCATTTTTTCTCTGTTTGTATTGCTGTTGTTTTGGTTTTGTTTTGTTCTTCTGCCAAATAGCCCAGAATTGTACTGCAGTAGATATCTATGGCACATCCTTCAGGTAGTAAGCTGACATTTAATTGCTTTCTGGCTTGTGTGTTTTTCCTCTTAAATTAATTAGAGTAAAATTTTTCTGTTTTTTTTTTTTTCTTTTAGGTGAAACTTCTCATACAATGGTCCCAGAAGCTGGCACATAGTAAAAACCTGAACCAAACCAAACCAAACCAAAAAAAACCCCAAAACACACACAAAAAACCATAATAAAAATAATCATACAGCAACAGCTGAAAACATAGACATCACAGTTTTTTAAAACAAAGAATCAAACTGACCTCTGCCACCTTCCCTCATCAAAAATAAAAACATCCCAAAGCAAACCCAGGGAGTAGCTTGGGTAAGATTTTTGAAAAATACTGTTTTTTGAGGGAAGCTATATTTTTTGTAGTCTTCTTTATCAGTAGATCTCAACCTTTCTTGGAAAACTGTATTTTACAAAGCAGAAACTAAGACACAATAGTGTGACCTTATTGTTTAAGGTCAAAAGTGCTGCTGAGCAGGAAATTAAAGTTTAAATCCCTTTCTAAAACAGCTCATTGACTGAGACCTACAATCCCGGATTAACCTGTGTGATCTGTTTGTTTGTAGGGTTGAAGAAGGTGCTAGGTGCTACAATCAAAGTTCAATTTCAGCTTCCCTAACATTCATAAAGAAAGCAAAGATTTCTTATCAATGTGTTTTTAAGAGTCTAGCTGGTTAACTACATTCTGTAGTGCAAAGTAATTCCTTCTGCCAACTTGGATGGTCAATTGCAAAATACCCCTCCTAAGAGAATTCACACATAAAAAATGGTGTCAATAAATTGAAGATGTTCTTGAACTCTAACAGTGCATGGTATTCAGGTCCCAAGTCTTTACCTAGTCTTGGTCTTAGGCTTACAAGTCCCTAGTCTCCTAAAGAATACTTAGATGAAAAAAATTCTGTAGTATATTTTATTTATTACCTCTTGCTTCTCCATATGAGCAAGAAGGTGGTAAAGCTGCCTTCTAATACTAACTCCAAACTGGGTAATAGAATATGTGTCTTCTCCTTTCCAAACAAGTTTTGTAAGTAACTGGCTACTACATTCTGCTTGGGTTACCGTTTTGTCAGAGTATGCCCACTGGTTTAGGGACAACTGTATTACGCATGTGTCAGTCTGTGTGGTTAGCTGGATCTTCTTCCTGGGCTTTAAAAGTGTGAGGCTCAGTAGTACGACACAAGTAGATAGCAGATGCTCAGCAGAATAAAAGTAGGCACCTATTAGACCTACTCGTGAAAATTTAAGTTCTATGTAATTTTAAGTTTTCGCAGTGCTAGGATACAAGTTTCTGATGACTTTGTGTTGGCAATGGTATAAGCCGGTTCAAGATAGGTCCTTAGAGACATGTGTGTGGCCACTATTATTTTGTGAAGCACCTTCACTAGAATTTTTTTTTTTTTTTGATCAAACTGAATTCTTCTTCTATTACTCAACAAGAAGTAGAGAATTAAGCACTGAATTGAATTTCAGCCTCAGAAAATGAGGTGCTTGGTCTCTGGTTGATTGGTTTTTTAATCACAGGCCTGTTAAAATTGTTCAG
>NW_010406330.1:2763-7649 GCF_000710305.1 Buceros rhinoceros silvestris | reverse complement strand
GGAAAGATCAAACCACTTTATTTTAAAATGGTTTTGTTTGCTTCCTGCAACTTTATACCCATTATCAAAATCTTGATTTGGTCACCTTCTACTTCACCTGATTATTAGTGCAAGCTCAGATTTAGCAAAAAGGGTGCAATCAGTAATTTATTAGGATTAATAAATACAACAAATATTGTGTTGTAAATGAAACTAGATCCTTGAATAAGCATTGTAAAAAAATATTGTCAAGGTTGAGTTTATTATTTCAATGGGCAGATTTGTAAATTACAGTTTGAGGCCAAAGGAGTCGAGGAACCTGGACAAGGTCTTACAGAATGAAGGAACCTGCAAATCCATCTGTCATAAATAAAATGTCTGGATCTTCGTTTTCCAGGAAAACTGATAGAATGGTGATTTAGATTAGAGGCAGTTTAGCTCCTTTGCTTGCAGTGGAATTATGATAACTGTCACCATGAGGAACTTTACACGACTGAAGACTTGGTGTATTCCCATTCTCTGCACTTGTTCCTCCTCTAGTTATCGGGTATTTAACCTATGAAGTCCTTTGGTGTGAGATAAATATGTGACATTAATCAATGGGATTTGCATCACAGAGGTGTATTACATGATTTGTTTATGCAAATATCACAAGAAGTGAACACTCCAAGGGCAAACAGTAAGTGATGTTTGATTGGAGCTATTAAGACTGGCATGAAATGCACTTTAATAAAACAATGCCATGTGACTTTTAGGACTAGATTAATCAAAAAAGTTAACATGACATTTAAACAGAAAGAAGGAACAAATGACATATTTGTTTACTGTTTATGACTAGGAACTGTATTTCTGCTGTTAGACTTAAAAACAAAATTATAAATAATTATCCATGATGATTTGGTAAGAGCATCTATAGTATCTAACGAATATGTGTGTTTTCTGATGAAGAGTTATCACTTCCATAGTACAGGCAACATGGGATAGAAAGAGCGTTTGAACTTTAGATGTTCTAAATTGGAACAGCTAAGGCAGGGACTGACATCCTCTTTTCTGGAAGATGCTACCACAAAGCAAAATTGAATGTAGCGCTATGCGCTGGCTTCACATACTGAAGGAACATCCGTCTTGTCCCTAGCACTTGTATTACAGGGAAACAAACACTCTCAGATGGCTCAAATGTCTGATTTATCTACCCCAGGTTTTGTAGTGCACTGCTTCAAGGCATGGGGGCTGGTGTATGTTATGATCCCAGTGAAAAAATAACTCGGGTTCAGTAAGATATTGCTTAAAATAACCTATATTGGAGCTAACACTGCAGAGGAAAAGAGGATAGCATGGATAACATTACATGCCTTCAGACGTAGAGAGCAGTTGTGTATCATCAGAGAGACCTCCAGTCAGGGAGCAGCACACGGTGCAGATCCCAGCTGTTTGATGGCATTTTGGTCTTTAGAGCTCTTGCAGACTAATCTCAGAAAAGAACAATTCTATTAAGCACTTCTAGTGTCAAACAAAAAGATGTTCACATGAGAACATACTGTTTCACTTTAAGATAGGTACAAGGACACACAGGTCGCGTAATTGCTGTGCAAATAGCAGCTGCTTACAGGCTCCTTCATTGCTGGTACCAGCTAAGTGTACCCTGCAGCCGAGGGATATGCACAGCACAACACAACCCTGAAGACCAAACTCTGTGTACATCATAATACAGCATGGCACAGCAAACAACTGCACTTTCTTGAGTAAACTGTTATGTGGATCATTAGTTCTTCAGTGTGCAATGATCTTCCAGTTAAGGATCACTATTGCATTGTCTGAGAATTTTTGTACCAGTAGCTGCTGTGCTTGTCACTCTCAAAATAAATTCTTCAAATGCTCAGATGTTAAATAATACTCCATGTCTGCATCTCAGTGTCCTCAACCAGTTGTTCAGTGTACTCCAGCTGTGTTCCACCATGGAGATAGCAATCTCCACCAATGAGAGTGTACACTAATGCTGAGAGCTGAATCACAGGCCATCCTTTCTGCCTAGTGCTGTAGACTTTCTATAGGCAGATAATAGTCCTGTCTGCAATATACACACAAATAAAAAATGTCTCTTTCTTTGCCTCCATCAAGTCTCATCTTGGTCTCTAATAACTGCCCAATATTCTGAAGCTCAAAGCCTCATACCTACTTCAAATAGTAATTCATATAATTCCAAAATAAACCTGTGTTATTACCTTTGGTAGCCAGTTAAGTTTTTTCACTTAGGGTTTTGTGGCAGGAATCCCTACGGTTTAATTTTAGTTTATACAACTTAATTATTAATTTTGTGATAAAATTTCCCCTTTTATTTTATCAGACTGCTTGTATTTCTTGTCATCATAGTACGTTACAGAGATGACAGCAGTCTTAAATCTAAACTGTCTAGAATGTTCACTGTTGTACATATTCCATGTTCGTCTTTGAAGAAAATAAAGGTAGTTAATTCTGTTTTGGTTCTTCCCTTCCCATCTTTAGAATAGCTTAGTATTCTCCTAACAGGCTTTTAGTTTATCCTCTAAAAAGAGGTACCAATACAGTATATTGTAATACATTACATCTTGGGTATCTGTACATGACATTGAGATTTGTTGAATATTTCTCCAGAATCAGTGCTTAGGCAACCTTGCATCTCTGCTCTTTAGAACTCACTTACACATTGAATGAGTTTTGATTGAGATCTCAGAAGTGACACTGAATTTGAAAAAACCTCTACCTAAGGTTCATACAGGATCTTAAACTTGGTAGTTTCTGTTCGATAAAGACTTGAAGCTGCAATTTTAAATGGCTAAATTTGCATTTCATGGCACCTTATTAGGCATCAAAGCATTTCAGGTACATTTTGCTAATCTTTTAAAAGTTTTTTCTACACTATATAGGTTTTGTGAAGCCTTCCATATGGTACATTTATTTTTTCATCTTTCTTTTGTGTTGTTTTAGTTACAGTCATTATTTCTGTGATTCTTATGCAATTCTTAAAGGCTCAGTGACTAGAATAAACTACAGGATCATAGAATGGTTTGGATTGAGAGGGACTTGTAAAGATGATCTAGTCCAACTTCCCTGCCATGAGTAGAGGCGTCTTTCACTAGATCGAGTTGCTCAAATCCCCATCTAAACTGACCTTGAATACTTTGAGGAATGGGGCATCCACAACCCCTTTGGGCAACCTGCTTTAATGTTTCACCACACCCATCATAAAAAAAAAACCTCGCACATGTCATATCTACCCTCTTTATATCTACATCTACCTTTTTACTTTTTTAGTTTGGTTTTTGTTGTTTGTTTGTTTTAGAACTGTTACACTTTGTTCTGTAACTGCAGACCCTGGTTAGAGGCGTCTCTCCATCTTTCCTATAAGCCCTTTTTATATATTGAAAGTCTGCAGTAAGGTGTCCCCAGAGTCTTTTCTTCTCCAGACTGAATAACACCAGCTGTCTCAGCCTTTCTTCACAAGGCAGGTATTCCAGCCCTCTGATAATTTTTGTGGCCATAATCTGATAATCTGTAGCCACTCTAACAGGTCCATATCTTTCTTACGATGGGGACCCCAAAACTGGTTGCACTACTCCAGGTGGGGTCTCATGAGAGCAGAGTAGAAGAGAGAAATCATCTCCCTTGTCCTGGAGGTCATGCTTTTTTTTCTGCAGGATATGAATGGCTTTCTGGGCTGCATGCGCGTATTAATGACTCATATCTAAGTTTTTACCTACCAATATCCCCAAGTCCTGCTCTCAATTCATCCATCCCTCAGTCTTTAATGATACTGGTACAGACAGTACAAGACCTTTCTCTTCTCTCCTGCTTGCTGTTGGCATACATGCAAACTGCAGTGCAAATTAAAGACGTTTAGAACCTTAGATAATGGATTTCCTTAATTTTATTATTATTTGTCACTTGTTGCAAACCTCTTGTTAATGGGAAGCTCAACGATTTGCCTACCAACAATGTGATGAAAATGCCAATGTAAGTTCAAAATAGAGTTCAACTTTTGTTCCAGCAAACAGCCATATGGAAAATTAATTGATGTGCATGAGAAGAAGATGCTTATTCTAATAAGAAAGTATCATACAGTTTCAGATTTAAAATGAACATACCTCTAAAAAAAAAGAAAGAATAATTGATTCATAATAGCTTAAGTGGACAGATTATTCCCTCTTTAGTAAATGCTGCCAGCAAGTAACTGCAGCAACATTGCAATGGCAGCTGATCCCAAACCTTACGGGTCTTAGCGAACTGCAGGGCATGTCTTGTTTCTGGAGTGTGTTTCACTTATAGTGGTGTGAGTTGGAAGCCCGTCATCTGACTATGACAGTAACTGGTCATTCTAGGAAAGAAAAATCAACTTTTTTTGATACTCTTTCTTTCAGAATGAGAGCGACAAGACCATCCTTACGTGTTGGGAACTGAGCTTTCCAGCTTGACAGGATTTCAGCCTTACTGTCTCAGGAAAATGAACACTAGAGTTAACACTTAGAATTCTTTAGCTGACTACCAAGAAGACTATACCAATGTACATACAAAAGCTGTTCATGAAAATTGTTTTCCCTTTTAAAAATTCTTTTCCACATGCAGCTCATGTGTAATGCACTCCTGCATATTTCATATTTTCAAGTATTTCACAGATATGGAAATTAGAACTGGCTATAATTATTTTTTCTCAGCCTTTTCATTTGCTTCTATGGAAATGTCTTCAACTGAAACAAAAATCTAAGATATTGGAAATAGTACAATTTCACATTGTGATATTCAGTCATCATTACCAAAAACTGTGGTGCAGAGAGTCCTATTTATCATAACTAGCGATAGTGGATACTTCTCTGTTTTTTCTTGTTAAATGAAAAATCTCAAGTCATTAAATCTAAACTAGTATTGCCATATTT
>NW_010406330.1:0-2688 GCF_000710305.1 Buceros rhinoceros silvestris | reverse complement strand
GGGATGAATGCCGGTTTCTCTCTAACACATTTTTTTAATAGAAGAAACATATATTTGCACTTTGTTTGGTTAAAGCTTGTTCTGCATTCCGAGAAATAATAAAATGTATCGTGTTATATTCATGAGAACTGGACACGGACGTCTTAATTTTATTAGCAGCAATTTGTCTAACCACAATAAATCCTGACTGATCTCAGTTTACTTTTCTAACTAATAAACCTCTTTGTATATTTGCCAAAACCATGGCAGAAACCTGTAAGAATTATTTTTAATGATATATGCAGTGAACAAGAATTATCCTTATTTCTTTTCCACTGTAAGGAAACATTCCTTTTTTTAAGAGCACTTTAAATAAGCATATTGGTATAGAGACAAAGACACCTTTTAAAATTAGCAACCAGCCCATCTGACTGAGCTTTCTGTCTTTGAAATAAGGACTGTCACCTTTATAATGGGATTTGTGAGGACATATCTGTCTTCTTTTTCTAACTAAATAACAGTAGAGAGTTATGATTCACTAAAGCATACTCCTGCCTGAGCTATGCGAAGTGTTAAAATTTTTGTCCGAACTTCTGATACTTCTGCTGTATCAGTAATGTACTGTTCCCATTAATGGGTTTGTTATGATGTCCATTTTTATAGGGTTTCTCCCTCTCTTCAAACTTTTGTATTTTCAGTAATGTTACTATTTTAGCTTAAATTTATACTTATTTTAGAATTAAAATTTATTTTGCTTTAGCAACATAAAGGAAATTGCTTTTAATATTTCTCTGTATGGCATTTTATCTATGTGTTTGATTCTGGTTTAGTTCAGATGTTACTCTTCCTTGGTTTTAAATATTGGACCATTAATAGTACAATTTATTTTGCTTTTCTAATGATTACTACTTTCTAGATAGCTACAACTACTTGACAACTACTAACATAGCCAATGCTGAATTTCAAACCCTCTTTGAAATCCTTCTTTCCTAAAACTGTTAAAATACCTAATAATCAGACAAAATAAAAACAATTTT
Organism: Buceros rhinoceros silvestris; assembly: GCF_000710305.1. NCBI lineage: Eukaryota > Metazoa > Chordata > Aves > Bucerotiformes > Bucerotidae > Buceros > Buceros rhinoceros. The sequence continues at coordinate 1,672 of NW_010406330.1, read as the reverse complement.
CTGAAAAGTACTTAGACAAAGTCTTAAATTATCTCACTGCTGTAATTTTCTGTTTAGGTTTGACAGAACATATCTGCTGCCTTCACTCATTATTTGCTTTTACGTCTTTAGATCTCCTTTCATCATATGAAAGTGTGTATATATATATATACAGAAAGAATGTATTTAGCCACTAGAATTGCTGCCTTTTCCCTATCCGCTAACAAATTTACAGTAATCATTATTGGTGTTATATTATTTCTTCCAATTTATAATTTTTTTAAATGAGTGGTTGAACTGAAAAATCAATTATTCATAGAGACTGAGTCCAGATATATTAGATGTATTTCATTTCCCTTGTCTAAATGTTCACTTATCAAAAAAATATCAAATTAATCAGGCATGAACTACCATTGTTAAATGTGTGTTGTATTTCATCCCATTTTCCACATTCTTCCATTTCTTCGATTATATTTCCCTTTAAAACTTTGTCCAGGTATTTCAATACCATTGAATCACACGACAATGAGTCTACACTTATTCAGATTGCTATTTTCTTTTCTTTTTAAAGTGGAATTTTATTTTCTTATCTCAGTTATATCACCTTCACTTCCTAATGATAAATTGGAAATTTCACATGAAGTATGTTCCAGCATACTATGACAGAAAGTATTAGTTCCTTTGACTGAGATCTTTAATGGAGTTTTTGCCACTTTAGATTTTTTTTTTTTTCATCACAAGCATTCTTTGTGATGTTTCAATTGCCTTCTTCCCCACTAATCACATAGTCTTTACTCTCATCCTTAGTATCTCCACCCTGGGAGAAAAAAAAGTGAAATATTCATTTAGTTTTGAGACTGTTCATTAATTATTTTTAATGTCAGTCCTTTCTTGCTATATCGTTACATTAGACATCACTAAACATAATTCACAGGTTTGTAAGGAAGAGATTGTATAATATTCTAACTAATAAGAATTCAAAATAGGCTAATAAATTATGTTGATAGAGTAAACATGAGAGATATGATCACTATTAAAAAAGAGTCAAATACCATAACGTGAGACCGGTAACAAGAGGAATAAAACAGAACGGAAGAATAGACTAGACTAACATATTTTCAGTTGAAAAGGACCTACAATGATCATCTAGTCCAACTGCCTGACCACTTCAAGGCTGACCAAATGTTAAAGCATATTATTAAGAACATTGTTCAAATGCCTTTTGAACACTAACAGTCACGAGGAAATTTGGGTGAATCATCAGTGAAAATTTGCAGTATCAGGTTGCTGTCTAAAAAAGAGTAATTTCAGTAACTGCAAGCTCATCAGAGAGAAAAAAACTGAGTGGGAAAACCCAGGACATGGGTTTACAGAAGAACTGAGGATGAAATGCAATAACCAGTGTGTAAGGCTATGGAAAGGCAAATGTGACTCAAGGTTATATTAAAAGAGATAGGAAACTGTCCTGGGTTAGCCAAAACTTCCCATTTTGGAAGCTTTGTTGTAAACCGACCAGTCAGGTATTCCCTGCCGTGTACATAGAAACACAACATCAATTGGTTAAAAGTTCTGGTGGGCTTCTTCCCGTTTCCGGGTGCTGGCCCTTTAAGAAGCAGTTGGCCGCCAGCCCTCGCTCTCTTCTGCACCAGACGGGTCGAGGGTAACATCTCCCATGGACCTGTCTACCTGCTTC
>NW_010406329.1:42213-45597 GCF_000710305.1 Buceros rhinoceros silvestris | reverse complement strand
GCAGGGCAGTGATTGTCCTCCTGTACCTGGCACTGGGAAGGCCACAACTTGAGTGCTGTGTTCAGGTTTTGGGACCCTCATTACAAGACGGACATTGAGGTGCTGGAGTGTGTCCAGAGGAGAGCAATGAAGCTGGTGACGGGTTTAGAGAACCTCTCTTACAAGGAGCAGCCTGAGGGAACTGAGATTGTTTAGTCAGAAGAAGAGCAGAGACCTTATCATTCTCTACAACTACCTGAAAGAAGGTTGTAGGGAGGTAGGGGTCGGTCTCTTCTCCTGTGTTACACATGACAGGATAAGAAACAACCTTAGGTTGCATCAGGGGAAATTTCGGCTGGATATTAAGAAAAATCTCTTTACACAGAGGGTCATTAAGCACTGGAACAGGCTGCCCAGGGAGGTGGTGGAGTCCCCATCCCTGGAAGTGTTTAAAAGAGATGTAGGTGTGGTGCTGAGGGACACAGTTTAGGGACCCTGGCAGTGCAGGATGAACAGTTGGAATTCAATGATCTTAAAGGTCTCTTCCAACCAGATAATTCTGCGATTCTGTGAAAAACAGTCACACAGGTTTTCTTGTATAGCTAGCTACTGCATGACAGTACTAAAGAAAAAAATAGGGTTCAAAGGGGTATGAAAACCTTAGTGCCCTTTGGTTATTGCCAAATGTTTATTTACTGATGGGAATAGAGCACCCATAGGCCAAACCCTGAGGTGGTAGCATGCAGAAGTGTGAAGAAGAGCCTGAGGAAGAGTAGTGCCTAGGTAAGTAAGCATCATGGGTTAGGTCTGGGCTGACCACTAGACAAATGAAAGATGCTCTCTATTACTCCCCTCTTTGGGAAGGGGGGCAAAGAGAAAAGGAGCAAGGGAGAGAGATTTACAGAATGGAAAAGAAAATAAACTTCTTTAATGAGAACAATAATAAAAAAATAAAACTTACGCAAATACATACAACACCAATACTGAACCCAATCCCTCCGATAGCAACAACATCACCATCACCACTGATGCTGTGGGCAGACTGGGGAAGGCCCAGAATGGGGTTAGTTCAGGTGGTAACCAGATGCAGGAGTTGGATTCTGGAAGTGGATTCAGGAATGTACAGATGGGGATCAAAGGCAGAACAGAGTCCTCCTCAGATGCCAGCTATTGAAGAGGGCTAGAGAGAGAGACTCATGATCCTGCAAAGCTTTATACAGAGTATGTATACGGGATGGAGTATCTTGTTGCTCAGTTTAGGGTCACCTCTCTTGTCTGCTCCTTCCCACAGGTGCAGCCTCTCACTTACTGCACCCCCACGGTGGTACATGGTATTTAGCAGTGACCTTGGTCTGCACAGGCGCAAGTGTAATCCAGAGCCTTTCTGCAGACCAGTCCCTGGTAGTAACTGCAAACATCAAGCGCTGTCGCTTGTAGAAGCAGACACTGTCTGCAAAAATATGCTGTTCGCTTCATGAAGTGCAGTCACTTAGAAGAGACTGAGCTGAAAAGTAAAATCACTGAACAGAATTAGTTCTAACTGAAACCAGGACAGTAAGCAACTGTCAGAGGACTGTTCTGAAAACCCAGACCACTCTCTGAGCTTCACATTTGCTTATTATTTGTTAACAAACCACAAAGCAATAACAGATTATAATTCTCTAACACATTAAAATGCTTATAAATATTACCAATAAAAATATACATCACTGACTCATCTCTACAGATGACAAGTACAAAACTAATAAATATAACATTCTAAAGCATGTTACTGGCTACCCTATAGAAGATAAGTACTGCATATAGTAAACCCTTTTTTAAAAAACCACATGTATGTTACTAAAAATTACCTAAAGTTTGAAATTCTTTACTGAACATATCAGAAAATATACGTACACTTCCACGCTAGGCTTTCCTATCTTCTCCTGTATTCTTCCTCCTTTCAGACCTCAATTCCTTAATGTGTTGGACCAACACGCCTCTACAAAATGCACAAACTCATATTGGTGATACAGAGAAGTATTTCATCATATATGTGTATATATAATATACAAACTTAAAATTGCATACAAAATATATAATTTAATAGTTAAAGCTACATCAGTTTGCACCATCAGATTTTTTTTCTGTCTCTGAATTACCACTTTCAGCTTCTCTTCACATTCATTTGTCTTAACTCTGTTTGCAAGGGATGGAGTTCCCGTTACGCTCAGCCCTGCATGAACTGTGAAGTACAAAAATAAATTCATTAAGTTTAAAATCAGACCCATGACATTCCTAAATACTCAGTATTTGTGCAGGGTCTTTCCCAGATATGGGGTTTAACTGCTTAAACTTATTTAAGAGGAGCAGTCCGCACTGAGCCTAGTTTGGTTTGCAGACCACAGACTGCAAACCAAAAGGTCATCAGCATTAGTAAAAATTCAGAGAAGTATATTTGATTAAATAATCTCCTCTTTATTGCTCATGCACCTGAGAAGAGTCTTCTTTCTCTGCAAAGACAGAAGAATGCACTGCTCTAAGGACAACCTGTTCCATGTACTATCTCTAAGTGACTTCTCTCATATGTGACTCAGCCTTGGAAATGAAAAGTTTTGAAAAGCCTGCATGCTAAAGATAACATTTCTAAATAAAGCAAAAACCCCGCTCTTCATCTAATGTTTCAGCATTACATTGTACTCTAAAAAGAGCATGTATACTAATGCTTAAAACGCTGTTTTCTAGAAAAAAGAAAGAGGATTAAGTGGAAAAAAGTCTTCTCTTAAATAAAAAGTCTGATCATATTCCTTACCTATTCTCAGGAGCGAACATGCAGAAGAGCATTAACAGAACAAAAAGGCATTAAACTAACATGAAAAGCCCAAAACTGTGTGCTGAAAGAACAGGTCACAGAAATTTCTGTCTTAAAAATTCTGGTTTTGTAGGCAAAGAAAATTGAGGATATTGTTTTGTAAGTAATTAAAAATACTGTAGTATTTTATTCTCAGAAATGTTAAGATTCTGTATAAGCAGACCATTCTCGCAACGGGTCTAACAATCCTGCTGCCTCTTCTTGGAGTACTAACTGAAAATATAAAAGCCTTACGGCTTTACAACTTTCTTCAGTTTCTAGCTCTGTAAGAAGCAGAGAATTGCAGTGGACTGAAAGCTGTTCCTTTGTGTAGTGGCTGAAGTTTCTGCAGGGTTATTTTCCTTTGTGACAGAGTAACACCTCTTACTCCCTGTGGTCTGTCAGTCTTGATTTCACTAGAGAACCGTTTAGTGGCGAGATGAAGCTCCTGGCACACACCAAAGGTCTGAAGGACCTCCTCAGACTACCAGATGTTTCTCTGAAGGCAGTGAGTAACTGGAATCTAATCCACAGACTGTACTCAGCTTCTACACTAAAAGCACATGCTCCTGCTG
>NW_010406329.1:33743-42128 GCF_000710305.1 Buceros rhinoceros silvestris | reverse complement strand
AACCAGTGCTACTTGTGAATCTGCACCCCAAATCCCACTCGAATCTTCTAGCACAGAAGTTGCATATAGGAAATCAATACATCTAAGGTAAAAGACAAAAAAAGTCAGTGCCTCATGATGCACGCTGGCCAGTGTCGGACCTGCTCTGTACTTCAGAGAGGTCCTGTCACCGAGAGCATTTGAACATTATGGTTGTTCACTTTGAATAGCAGACTAAAACAGGTAACTTTGGCCCTGACATGCTGTGAGGAGTCCTCCTGTTGGGCATCTTATCGTCAGATGAAGTCCAAATTCCAATGCAACCAATTGCAGTCCTTGTGATCCGTGTATGCAGTATGTCTTCCCCGTAAAGAGATAAGCTGTGGAAGCAAAAAGATGTTTGTTTCTGAAGGTCTAGAGCAAGAGCTTTGTATTTCTTAGCAGTTCTGGGGTTCATCTGGATCCGCAGTACGTAAAGTGATCCAGTTGGGATATTTCTGTCCAAAACTCCAGATATGACAGCTACTTTTTGGGTTTCTCTAAGATGTTCAGGAATTTCCCTCGAGTCATCTCTCTAGCTGAAATCACAAGGGAAGAAAAAGAGAATACTTTTTAAAAAGCCAAGAAACAGAAACAATTGTATAATTTACAGATTTTTTAACTACAGAATAAGAAATTAATTTAAACTTTGCTTATACCAATAGCAAGTCAGGATTTTTTAGTTAAGTGCAAAATGAGTAAAACTGCATTCCATCTTGAATTCCTGACATCCTAGAATACAGGCAAGGCCTGGAATCTTCTAAACTCAGCAATTATTCCCACAGGATGTCTCATTATATACAACCTATGCTTTCTATCCCTACTGCATTACGCTCTTGCAGCATCTTGCTTTTCTCTCTACTATCTGTCTCCGAATGGTGTAATTCAGATCTCCATCTCTATCTCAGAGCGATTGTTCCTGGATGTTATAATCCATCAGCGATTACGGAACTCTCTCCATTTCAGGATTATTGGCCCCTGGGTGCTATGATCTTTAGCAGAAATTAGACAGTGTTCTCTCTCAGCAGTGTCAGTCCCTGGATGTTGTAATATAAAGGGGTTTATATTCCTTTCATGCAGTTCATCTATGGATGGTGTAATAAAGTAAAGTTTATAGAGCTTTAGTCTTCTCTCTCTCCCTGCACTGTCAGTCCTTCAATGTTTAATACAGCAAGGTAAGGCTTATATGTCTGTCTCTCACTTCGGCACCATCGATCTCTGGTAGCTGTATTACAGCAGGGTTTATACAGCCACTTTTCTGCGTGAGACACTTCTGACTTGTGAGCCCGTAAGATCACAAACTGTCAGAGCAGCCCTAATACTATCTTTGTCTTGCAATAATAGTACAATGCATCAAAGACAACAGCATTAGCAATTGAGTCCTGGAGAAAGGCAATCTTCCCACTGGTGCTTCCCTTTATTTCTTTTAAATAGAGGTGTAAGCTTTGTGCTGAACTGATAGGTATCAAAACATGGAGGTTTTTATTCACAGGTGTCACATGTCAGGGCTGGGCCAGCCACTAGACAAATCCTACAATAGGATTGATGAAAGCATGCATGTTTCCCACACCCAGCCTAGAAAGATTCTGGAAGGAGATGAGAATTAATTTTTGTTTTACCCATTAAATTTGAGCTCTATTGAAACAACAGAAATAACAATTAGCATAAAAAACTGGAGGAGGGTTTGTTGCTGATGTTTTCTTTTGAAATTACTGATTAACTTTTAGAATGGAACTAAAATGTAATAGGAATGTTCAGTTTAAAATACTCAATACATACTCTTAGGTGAAGACATTTTGTTTTTCTTTACCAAAAGGTTAGAATTTGTGCTTTAAAGCCTCTTCTCTACATTATTACATTCTAATTTGTCTACCCAAAATTGTACCACAAGGAATTGTCATCAACATGATTCCTGTAAAATTAGTGGTATTATGAACATATCGATACTTACAGGCTGCAAAATCCACTGCCAGGAACAAAGCAGGCTTCAGACTGGCTACATATTCAAGCAGATCACTGCATTATTCACTCAGTTCATGCCTCCAGTTATGACTTACATCATCTGAGATCCATTCCCAACTCTGCTTCCGATTCAGTGTGAACTACCACAGAAGTACTCATGTGTACCTTTACTTCCCCATCACAGTACAGCTTGTATTTTTTAAGTACTACTGAAGAGACACACAGATGGAAGTGCTGCACAGAAGGGCAGCTGACTGTTACTTTGTCAAGAATTAAGTTGTCATGCACAAAGAACGTTATTAAATAAAAATGCAAGTTTTTAAAAATTTTCAGCTAGGAATAGATTGTCAGCACCAGTTCCATGACATCTCCCTGCCTTGCACCACTAACAATGCACCGTTTTAAAACACTACATGGAGACAGCACAAAGCCAAGCTGTAGTTGATAGACAGGTAAGTTTTCCAGAGTGCAAGCTCCATATAGGAGATATACGAATGTGTGACAATTCTGTTCTCAGAGAGCTGCACCCTATAAATCTGGCAGAGAGCATAGACTCCTTCTGTGCTTTGAGTGAAATTTGAAATTACTGAGGGTTGGGGGTTGCTCTAAAGCATGCACCCTCCTGTTTACTTGTCATCGGAGATGTTAACATTTCTGATTAATTCACAGACCTCTCATTTTATTCTTCATTCCTTTATCCTTGCTATCCTGTTCTGCTGCAGCTTAAAGATTCTTACTGAACTGCTACAATAATCACCACCCGCTTCCCCTCCCAACCTGGTGAAATTGTTTAGTGATGCCAACTGCGCTTTTAATTTGCAAGACATCAGACACAGAGGTAATTTATACCAACATCTGTTCATTTCTGACTTCTGAAACAAACTCACACATGCTGCTACAAAATGCCATTAGGAGCAGGAGACAGCCTTCTGCTCTTCTATTCTGTATTCCTCTTCTCACATACTCACGATTGCATCAGGGCTTTATTTTTAAAGATATGATGCCAAACATTAACAATCTTTTTTTTCCCCCCTTTAGCTGCTTCTCTTACTACCCAAGACCTACAGTTCAATGTAGTTCTGGTAAACACAAGCCAAATATGTCTTACATTGTTCTGCGTTCAAATGTCTTCCTTTCCCTTTGTTCCTTTTTAATCTGCACTGGAGTATGATTTCAGCTTGGGTTTTACACAGCAAATACTCTAATACTAAACTGACTCCCCTGCTCAGTACTGCTTCTGATAAATGAATTCTTAATGGGAACATAATTTCCAGTGGGACCTTTTGGAACTCGCTGGAGTGAGGGAAGAGCTTGTGAATGAAGAAACTGTCACCTACATTCTAAATATGATGGCAGTCAAAGAGAGACAGTAAAACATGCCTTAAGCAACTACCCAAGGGACTAGCAGAAGCCAGTTGTGTAGCAGACAGAGGCAGATTTTTAATTAAATTGGACAAAACTGTAGTGAAAACCTTAGGAATTTTCTTTAAAATAGCTGCTTAAACCATGGACTTGAAGAAAGCACTTGAGTGTATTTTCAATGTACCAGCAGAGACTACAGAGGCTGTATAGCATGAAACAGGAACATGAATCTCCCATGTCAAGCCATGACTTACAACCTTGCCGATGCCATGCATCTATTACAACAGAAAAATCAACAATGGATAGGATTGCAATAGCTTGGATACAAATTAATTTCACCTACTAGGGAGGAAGAAGAGGATACTGAAGACCGTAGAAAAAACACGTTCAGATGTTAGCAGCAGCAGTTACAATGCAAGTTGAGTGCTGAATGGACTCTGAGATATGTATTGAGAAATGGTATCAAGCTATTATAATTAACAGAGAATGCTGTACTGTAACAAATTAAGTTTGCTTCCAAACAGATCTCAAGAATAGGCATTGGATAGGAAAAGCTGAGGCTGAAAGGAGGTGGCATTTCTACTTGATAGAGGAGTAGAATAAGATTTAATACAATCTTCTCTTTAGAACTTCAATCCCTCAACCCCACATTTAGCCTTGATGCCTAAGGCTCCTTTCCTACTACAATTGTCCCCAAGTTGCCTCTCTGCAGTAAATTTTGTGGTTGAAAAGATTCAGTAGTAGAGATTGATTTCCTACAAGTGAGGAGATGAGAGATTACCAAAAGCAGTCCCGGTTAACAAGATTGGGTGCAGAATCTCCTGCTAGAGCAGCCCACTCTGCCAGTGCTTTACATCCTCTCACTATGACATATGGGTTTCATTACACAAAGATTTTCCTGGTTTTAACTTGGAGGTGATTACATTGGAAACTCAGAGCTATCTTTACATCTGTAGCAATTTGAAGGTTAAGTAACTTTTAATCAAATGACAAAGACTCATAATGCTTTTTCCTCGACTGAAAATGAAAACTGCTGTTCCAGATACTCCTTCCAGTGACAATTTACTTAGAAAAGACCCATGGTGCTGGAGATTGGGATCCAGCCTGATTGCTCCCCATAAAAAGCCTTCTCACACATATGACAGCACAGGACATACTGTGTCATAAGGTCTGGATAGCCTGGAAATAACAGAAGGATTTACTGCTATAAAATCAGCAATGAAAACAGTGATTTACACTTATATAAGCAACTTTCATCCAAGAGGTTCTTCAAGCAACACACATACATACATACTTCTTTAATATACGCTTAAATGCAAAAGCGCAACACAAAAGTGCTGAAGTCAATGTAGAAGATCTATGTGACAAACAATTACATGTTTATTATCATTATACCTCCTGCTGCTTACTACTGCTGTGCTTATCTAAAAATCCCAGCACAAAGCTTGTGACCGTCTTTAAATCACAGGTATTTTATGAAGTCACCCGCCAAAGGAGCACTTCTCTGCCTCTCCCCTAAATTTGACAGTGCTCCTCCTCTGACCTGAAACTGTAGCTCTGTTGAAATCTAGAGGTTGTTACTAAAATAACTTGGAAATACAATTAATGCCCTGTGACCAGACCATGTTTTTAGCCCTGAAATGTCTTACAGTATCACACTTTGAATGCTACATTCTTGACTACAAAAAGCTTATTTCAGGCACTGTCATACTTTGTTAGTTTATCAATTATTCCTCCCATTCAGTTGTATTTATGGTAACTAAAGAACTTACTTTCAGCATGGAAGGATTCTTCTAAAGTAGTAACCATGCACTTTGAAACTACTGCTGTGTCTTAGGCACTACATAGAAAATAAAACAGGTTTATTTCCGAAAAACTATCGGTGGAAATTGAGTTCAGGGCAAAGAACATGAATTGCAGAAAGACAGCAGAACACTTCTCTGGTTTTTAACCAGTTTTATCACAAGAGTCTGTTGCATCAGAAATTATTTCTTTCGTCCCGAGACACAACGTTAAGATAAGACACAACCATTCTTGTTCTTAGTTGGTAAGACATAAAAAAGGCTTAGAGGAATCTGCCTGGGAGTAACTGTGGGAGTCTGGCTTGACTGAACTTGTGAAAGCCAATGGCAAAGCCACATTTTTTTGAATGGGGTCAACTTGCATTATATTTGGAAAGGAAATAAAAATCAGTCACGAGGTGGCGGGAGAGAATGCAAAAAGGTGATCTAAAACTAGCAAAAATATTTAAGATTGACATTACTACTAAACAGCCCTCAAAATAAAAGGCCAGACAAAACCAACAATATTATTTTCTAGCCAACATAATCTGAACTTCTATCAGAAAGACAGATCTGTATGAACCATTTTCTATCTATCTTGAGACCAGACCCCCAAAATCCCACCACCACCTGGATATCTGCTGGCACCAGCTCACTCGTACATCATGAAAAGAGCTCTGATTACTCTGCTAACTACGTACTTCCTTAACATAATTGTCCAATGAACTGCTACTTGATGGCTGGGGGCTTTTGTCAAATACTTACCAGTACACCTAGCCCAATTTCATAAAGAGCTGGAACTGCCACCTTAGAGAGCAGTGGTTAGTGAAAGCAGTATCAGTTGCCTTTACTGAAGGTAGAACTGGCACATGCAGATAACGCAGACCTGTGCTTCAGGAACTATTACATTTACGCTGAAGACCGGTATAATCATCTAGCAGTCCTGAAACACTTTTCAGGTAGGACAACAGAATCAGCATAAACTTCCAGGTGGAATAATCTTGCATTACTGTGGCATCTTTCAATAATCAATAACAAAGCACTTGCAAAGTTTGTCAAGCTTCACAATAATCTTGAGACAATGATTTAATGGGGTCATAGTCTCAGTAAGGAGTGATGTACAGATGTATACTAAAGGAGTCAGCAACTTTGTTAGAATTCAGGCTCTGAAAGATGAGCTCTGTACAGTCTTCCTGTAACAATTTCAAGTATAACACCACCTTGGTACAAAACATCCCTATCCTTCCCTTGGTGAAAGTGACAGCAGAATGTGCCCTTACTTCAGCTGTAGTTTATGGTCTGGCATGACTTGTTTGGAAATGTCAAAGAATGGGGAGGCTTGCACAAAGCCAGGCTGTAAGAGCAGGTGAGGCACATGGCCTATTCTTCCCACTGCGCTATGAAAATAGTCATCTCTGACATAGATGTAGTAAATAGCTGAAACTGATAGTTTTAAACCACCGAAGCAGTTTATTAAGCATTACCTACAGCCTTAAGAATTAGAATCAAATACCTAATGCTCTCCTGAATCACAAAATCCTCATGTGATCTCTTTCCATCTCGTTTTTCTCCACCCACAGTAGTGCTATTTTATCATATAACTGATAAGAGATCTCAAGAGATCGCTAGTGATTATCCAGAATGGTGATAACAGATCTGCTACAGATTACCATTAAAAAATGTTACTGTTGCTATCAATAAATACTAAAATTATATCAGGTCTAAAAAAAATTAGATTCTTTCTCTGCAAAGTAATTTGCCTTGTTCTCCTAATTAGATTTCCCTACCTTGTAAGGCAGTATCATTATGCTTGCTCTCAATTGCAAATGATGATCACAGACCTTCAAAAGCAAGAACTACAAACAATATTTGTTCACATACAGATAAGCAAAGCCAGTCAATGAAAACACTCAAAGCAAGGGACAATGACATCCCCGCCAATGCCCAGGGTGCTACTAAACTTATGTTCCAGGTCACAGATATTAGGATGTGCAGCTCTTTTGTCCTGAGTGACCCCATGTTAAAGGAAACTTCCTACAGTACCTCCCACTCATAAAAGCTGCCTGCAGTCAGGACCCTATGGGACCAAAGCTCTGATCCCTTTGACCCCCAAAGCAGAGAAAGGGTTACATCATCTCTCTGAAGCCAATAAAAACCTCTCTTGATTATAATTTAGATAAGAGCCGCTGGATTGAATAATAATGTCTGGAACTCCCCTGGCTGTTTCACCTTGAGCGTCCATCACTGGGTTAAACATGATGCTAATTGCATTTGGATTGATTAATTTCTCTCACTCCTGTCTATTCGAATAATGCTTAACAAAATAATCACAGCACCCAGAGCCAAATCTTCTCCGTCAAAGGAATGAAGCCATCAGAACCAGCAGAGATGAAAGAAATGAAGATGACCCGTAATTACTGCTATGGTGATATCATTACCATATTATAGAAAATGAGTGTACATAGGGGAAGAGGGGGCTGAGATTATTATATATTTTTAAATGGAACCTTGCATACCAAGAATACAGATCGGACAGTGCAGCATACACAAATACAGAACTAAAAAACCATTGTGCATTAAATTGCAAAAATACAGTGAACAATGGGACTCTAGATACATGGAGTGTCTTGTACTGTCATCTGCTGTTTATTTACTTGACTCTTTTTCATTGCAGTAATACTTTGTATATGACTAGCATAGAGATTTAAGGTGTCAACTTTCCCAGAAAGATCCTCAACTATCTGCAACAGAATTCACCCATAACCCTGATGCTAAAGCCATTCTCCTTTCCTATCATTACATATCACCTTACTTCCAATGGTGGCATTCAGATTTTTAAACCACAAGACCTAAATCAAAGAAAAGCTATCATGCAAGGAATTGTTACTCTTAAATGCTAATTCTTATCTGAAGGTAGCTATAAATACCATCACCAGCCACAACACATCACTTTCCACCATTCCTTATGCTGCATCAAGTCTGGAAGGGTTTAAACTAGGATTTGAAAAATAAAAAAAAACCAAAACCATAACCCTAACATCCAAACAGAAGACCTGTTCTCTTTACTCTCCCAAATACACTCCCTAAGTCCCTCTCATTTGAGAAACAAATAGCTTGGCAATTGCGTAAGACCTTCAGACACCTGTGTACTGCAATTCTAATGTGGTTTATACAGTTAACTTCTCCCAGTGCTGCTTATGTTTGCCCCTAGTCTCAGACCAAAGACAAAAAACCCAACAAAACAAAACAACAACCCCCCCCC
>NW_010406329.1:20152-33670 GCF_000710305.1 Buceros rhinoceros silvestris | reverse complement strand
AACAAAACAACACCCCCCCCCCCCAAAACACCATCACCACCACACACACGGAGCAGCTTAAAATACTTATTCTGGAAAAAAGCCAAGGTCAAATACACAAAAAAAGTTCAAATGCCAAAAAAGTCAAGACCTAAGACTAGGAGCTGACTCATGAAGCCAATTAAACACAAAAAATTGATGTTTAAGTATTTTACAAGGCTTAAAAAGAAAGACATTCAAGCTATGCTTTAAAGTTTAAGGCAGTATGAAAGGTGATTTTATATAAAAATTGACAATATTTTCAAGCATATCTGAAAGGGACTTTAGCATAAGTTATCACTGGAACAGCTACAACTTGGGAGAGCTTTGACCACCAAATCCCACTGATGTTGGAGGCAAATACTGGGATAGAAATGGCTCATGTTTTAACAAGAGGCACTCTAATGTTTGGGGTTTTTTCTGCCTGGTTGTATCGAAAGGAAAATAATCTCTTCCTAGCCTCCCAAACCCTGCAGCAGACCAAGGGCTCTTGATGAATTAGGTTTTCACACCACAGTACCTCAAAGAGGACCTGTCTTTTTTGAGCAAGATGAAGAAATGAGATCAAAACTGTTTGCTCAAGAACTCTTGAGCATAAGATATGGGAACAAGCTAGGCAGAGAGGTCTGTGCTGACTATACACATGTAGCCAGGTATGAGTTTTCCAGAAGTGAATGGACCCTTTGCAGAAGGCATGTGTGCAGAAGGGGGCTGGGGCTCTTCTATGGGCTATAGAAGGGGCTGGGGCTGCTCTGCCGGCTAAACAAGGGGGCTGGGGCTATTCTACGCTCCCACAAAACAGTGATTCATAACGAGGTGCCCCTGCCTACACTCCCTGAGGAGCAGATATATTTACTGGTTGGGAGCAAAGCAGGTGAACCTTGAAAGTAACAATTTTTGAAGTCTTATCAGCGGCCAGAGCAAATAGGCCATGGCAAAATATGATATCCCAGGAACAAAGGGATTAAGAATTACTGAGAGTAGAGAGAATTACATATTTTCAAGTACAGTTACTAAAAAAACAATCATGTAATGATTATGTAAGTCCCTATACTTCTTTTGGCTAATAATGATTGAATACAAGCTGTATGGTTATGCAAGCCAGGGCATACAAACCCTATCAGTAGACAGTGAGGCATGTTTATGAGAAGGCTTGCGGCTCTTGTTCGAGAATGGTGCAGCTTCCTTGACCTCTAAAAGGCAGAAACAAGCCCCTGTCAGTAGGTTAACTAATAGCTTGAGCTGGGAAGCAGAATTGAATTTTTACATTTAACTTTTGTCAAAAAGCTTCATGGGAAGAGATAGCCGGATGAAAGAAGCTACTACTATGGTGGTCAGTATCTGTTCATCCAGAGGTTTGTCCTTACTTTAAAAAGCAGACTGAATTTTTAATATGTTTTCTAATCTCAGGATTCTTTACTGAAAGATTTTCCACATAGATGAGTGTAGCCCTTGACACAATGAATTATCAATATTTAAGGTTTCTATGAAAAGTCTCAACTTAGCTAAACCAGAATTACGGAAGAGTAGCAATATGCAGTTAGTGGGCTTCAGAAAACACTTACAGTTGCCTCCATTATTTTATTCTTTCCTCCACATGAATTAAAGGCACCTTTTTAAATGACTACTCTTATCCCTATCCTCATCCTTCCCAGTGTAGTCACTGCTTCCTTTAGTCCAGTGTTTTCAGTTATACTACTGACTAGTTTCATGCATTCTGCCCTCCTCAATCATCTTCTCCTGACAATACCCTAAGCTAAGGAATATTTGAAAGTCCAGAAGAGGGTTCAAGGAACTCAAAACCATCTTTACCAACTCCAAGGTGGTCACAAGACATCTGAGGAAGTGAACTGATTTAGATATGTCACAGTTTTTACAGCATCCAAATGCTACTAGTCAAGGTCAAATGAATAGAGAAAGTAGTTTATTTTGTAGAGTTAAAAATCAAGAGAAAATTGTTGTTACTCTGAGAAACTATCACTAGTTTTAATCTGATCTACGTGATCACAAAGTTCTAATACAGATACAAAATGCAGGTTGTGCTACAATTACTACAATTATGAGCTCAAAGGCAACTAAGCAAGGCCCAGCTGTAAAAGAAAAAGATGTACCCAAAAATTAATCCCCCTCCCCAGAGCCATGAAGAAATGTGAGAACATTTTTCATAAACACCCTTGCATTTACAGTACACATGGGTTTTGAAGAAAAGTTTAAAGTCATGATTCAAATACAAAAAAGAGTAATCAGAGTAGTGGCCAGAAGAAACTCCAGTTTCTTGAAACCCAGAAATAAAGTATACCAAGCCAAAACAAACCAAACATTATTTCCTACTGCAGGTCTACTGAGAGCAGCCCAGTAAGATTTGGTATTCTTTTGCTTCCAAAAATTTCTTTGTTTATTCCTAGTCCATGCATACCATTTATCTGAGACCACGTCCACCATTACTTTTGTCTCACTTATGAAAACTGAATACAGTGACAGAACTTTTACTGAGCAGACTAGTGTTCTTCACCCATTACTAGAGAAAAAACAAAGAACAGAGGTACTGCAGCAAAGCAGATGGCAAACTCTCTATGACATAGCTCAGAAAGTAAAGCAGAAGGTGGTTATGGCCATAAGGAGTCTCCACAGATTTAGTGACTGGTGAGACTCCTCTGAGGGTTGAGGGACATTAAAGAAACTTTGGAAGCCAGGAGAACCCAGAAGACTCCATGCTCC
The DNA here is from genome assembly GCF_000710305.1 of Buceros rhinoceros silvestris. Classification (NCBI taxonomy): domain Eukaryota; kingdom Metazoa; phylum Chordata; class Aves; order Bucerotiformes; family Bucerotidae; genus Buceros; species Buceros rhinoceros. The sequence goes on along the minus strand of NW_010406329.1, from coordinate 30,934 downwards.
AGCAACAATGGGACTATCAGACATACCTGAAGGTAGAAAGGCATAGTGGAGTAGAAGAGGTATAAGGAAAAAGAGACTCTAAGGAAAAAGTGATGAAGAAAGAAAATTTAATCTATGGGAAAAGAACAGATCAAACACGGTATACAGTAAAATATCATATGAAGAAAATTGTACAGAATCAGAGAATCACTCAGGTTTAAGAAGATCTCATCAGGTCTCCAGTCAAATTTCTGTGCAGAACAGACAAGCTGCTGAGGGTTTTAGCCAGTTAAGTCAAAAACATCCATGGATACAGACTGCACAATCTTTCTTCACAATTATTCCAATACTTAACTGTTCCATGCTGAAAAATTTTTCTCTTGAATCCAGTCAGAAACCTTCTTGCTTCAGTTTGACTGTTGTCTCTTGTCCTATCCCCATGCAGCACTGTGCAGAGCCTGCCTCCATCTTCTCAATAACGTCCTTGCAGGTAGAAGCAGACAGCTATCAAGTCCTTGTGAAGATGCCTCTTCATGCTGAAGAAGCCCCACTCCCTCAGTCTCTGTTCACAATACAAGTGCTTGAGCTACCTGATGATCTTGGTGGCCTTCCATTGACCTCACTCCAGTTTACCAATGTCTTCCTCATGCTGGGAGATGGAAGATATTGCTGGATGTGGCATTGCATATGCAGTCTAACGACTGATGAGTAGAGATGGGTAATCACCTCCTTTCATCTACTGGCCACACTCCTATCAACTGATCTATATGCTATCCTACATTCCTTTCCCAAATATTATGTACTTGCTATATTCCTGTTCAACATTGTTTTAGGAAACCCTCCATGTAACTGCTTGACTTATTGTTCCAAGAAATCTGAGCATCATAGTCAAGAATCAGTGCATTTCATGTCCTGAGACAGGGGAGGAACCATCTGCTCCTCCAAGTTTTATACGCGTACATTGCTAAGCAGAAATTGTAGCCATTTTTAAGTTAATATGCTCTTTATTTTCAAGCAAGCCAGGTACTAAGTGTGAAAATCTTGAGGCATCCTAGAGAATTATCTGTTGAAAACCAAATGACAGCTTGGCCTGCTACCAAGAAACATCCATAAATCAGTCTGCTGGGATCTTCACTGAATGAAGTCTTCTGCACGTTAACAGTTAGTTTTTAGCGTAAGAGTCCTGTGTCACTGTCATCATCTCCCCAGGACAGAAAAGCAGGCTACATGATTTTTAGAATATATGCTCTGGTAAGACACAGGCTCCTGACTGCTTGTGTCATGCAGGCAGGCCCCCTGCTCTATGAAGCTGTCACTAGGGACCCTCAAAAAGGTTTGATAATGTTCTCTCTAGAGATGCAACTCAGAGCATGCTCTGAATTTACATTCTCTATCACTGACTAAAATCTTGTATATAAAATCCTGAAAATAGATAGTATCTAAGTAATCACTAAAAAAGATTGTAGAAATGTTATTTCCTATTAAACAAGAATCTGTCATGTGTGTAGTCATGAAAACCAGAAACAGACAAAGAAATTGAAAGAGCATGGCAAATCAGTGATCTACCCAGTCAGGTATCCTGACTGATGCACCCAACAACAGTACAAAGAAGAAAAAAGCAAGGAACCACATATGAAGACATATGGAATAATTGTCTCAGGAAGATTCCTCCTCAAGTGCTTGTTTTATATCCTGAAGCAGTTAGTATTCCCTACTTCATTTTAGATTTTATTCTGCTCTAGCTAGCCATGTTGTCACTATCCATTTAATTGCCTGATTCCTTCACAATAGCTGCCAAGTACTTGGTGTAACAACAAAAAATTACTCATTTTGTAAAAAGCATTCCTTTTTGCTACTTTTCATCTGACTGGTTTCCATTACTTCTGAACTTTCCCCCTCTTATTCTTTCCAGGGTTGGGAGTCATCAAGAACTTTCAATTTATCTTCTTGATTATAGAGATGTAAAATAACACCTGCGCTATGTTTCAAAATCAAAGAGATCCACTTTTTTCCCCCGCATTCTCATGAGATCTCTTGATTTATCAGCAGATCAAAGTGAATTGTGTATTTTACACTATCTTGAAATGATTCTTACCAAAAGACTGCCTGAAGTGGCAGAGGATCTGAAGTTACAAGAGAAAGACTTACCTGCTTTCTGAAAAACTATTATGAAACATTACGCAGAAATAAAGGTTGTAAAGCACTAACAATTATTACAACAAGTCAAGCAAAAAAGGTGGGAAACAGCACAATAATTTTCTGTGTCTTGAAGATTGACTCAAGCCTGAAGGCTTACAGAGGTAAAGCAATCTGCTCTGCTCCACCACGATGGGGACCGTGCTTCCACCTGCCTGTTCTGGACCATCCCAGGAGCTCAGGAGACTTGAAGGGTACGTGCAAAACATGATTAAATGCTGCTATATTCACCAACTGCATACAAACTCCAATTACCTGGTGTAAATTCTCCAGCAAATTCAGATAGATTTGACATGAAATATCTGCCAAACAGCAAGTTTTTAGTTCAGAAATATCAAAACCTTACAAAAATCACCACCACACAGAGTAACAGAATAACTTAGCGTAACTATTGGTCCAAGTATCAAGTAAACGTGTCCCAAGTACAGATCCTTGTGTCACCACGTTCTATGCAACTTAAGTTATGCCAATTACTTTGAAACCTACTCTTTACAAAGTACCAAAGTAACAAGCCTTTCTTAAGGAAAAAAGTACATCAGAGTAGTTTAATAAAACTTTGTGTCTACAAATGCATACAAGGACCATGCTTTTTTGTTAACTTTCTCAGACTTAAGTAACAGACGTAAGTAGTAACAGCAAACTACGATTACTTCACGATTTCTTGAAAAAAAAGATTTTGCTATTTATGTAACATAAAACATTTAAAGCTATTATGGCCCTTCAAGCAGCCTGCAACTTCTACATTAAGTGAAGGTACACCAAACAAATTTCACTTTACTTTCTCCTTTCCATTTTATAGTAGAAAAAAAAGCAAGGTTGTGACTACTTGTTGCCACATTTGAACTTCAAGTATGTCCTCTTCTGTTTCTGATAATATTTCAGAACCATATTATTTTTGGTGTCATAAAGCATTATCTCAAATACAAGAGGAACTGAGCTACTTACAGGTAAAGTCTTCTCTGATAGATACAGTTACTGGGCTAGAATGACAGCATGCCCCAGCAGACAGCACTTCAGTCTCCAAACAGAAAGCTGGTTTCTATTCCTGATGCAGAAACTTCTGCTATGTGACTTCTCCATCCACCTCGCAGGTTCGCCCACCCACGAATTGGTATATATCTTTCTCTGTCAAGAATATATATCAATTCCAAGACTGAGGGAACAGAATTATATGAAACAAGCAAATTCCATTTTAACCTCATGAATAGTGTTCTAGATCAGAGACTTAGATCTATGCCAAGTAAATTAAGGTTCCAGACTGAGATGTCTACAAAGATATAAATGCCTCTGAAATACCAGCTCCCCTTACTGAAGATCTAACTACATGAACAGCTTAGAGGGATTCTATTTCTGATTTGGATAGTCCAGCTAGGTGTCAAAAGGTAACAGCTACAGGCACTGGTCCCAAATGTAAGGCGTATCTTTGTGGCATTTCCTAGAACTGCTTTCTTAAGCAGTTAGTCAAAAAAAGCCTTGAACACTCCTGCAAAAGGCTGTTTTTATGTCATCAAAGCCCTTCAAGAAATGTTCCACCAAGTTTATTCCATACGTATCTGCTGTTAGGGCATGTAATGCCAAAGCAAAGGAAGCCAGTGTGTTCAACAGAGTGTCAACAAAAAAAGAAGAAAACAGTCAGGATGTTAGCTTGCCAATATCTTTAAATATCAAACAGCTAGCTAGCAATGCTGACATACACCTTGAATAATTATTTTGATACCTGGAAGTTCTTGTGGATCAAACAGCCACTTTGCTTCATGGTGTAAAAAACACAGGACAAGTTATTTTTGCCATAAGCAGCTTAAGAGAAAAGACACTACATAAACAGACAAAGGTACACAGTTAAGTGAGACAACACTGAAAAGTATCACACTAGTAACACATCACTGAAGGGCTGTCAAGATTTCTACGCATACTGTACAGCAGGAGGAGGGGGATGAGCTAGCTCTCTGGATGTTTACAGATTACATCTCCGAAGCATGCAGAGAAACCAGTTTCTTAAACACAGCAATGGCTTACAGTAATTTGCATTCTCAGACTGGAAGTGTCTTTCTGTTGCTGGATGCATTATATTAGATAAAGCACAAAAAAACCCCTTAAGAAAAATGCTCTTATAAAATACCAAAGCGTGCAGAGAAACATATGGAGCTCTTCATCACGGTCAAAATTATGAGCTCATCTTTGCAAGTAGAACAAGATTTGTCAAGATCAGAGTAAGAGATTTTGGGAAAGGTGTAATATGGTAAGAATTTGGCTAAGAGCTGTGTGGGTAAATAGGAATAGGTCCTATTTATCCTATTTGTCCTGTGTCCATAGGTGTTATACGGAAAGATGAAAGAAGATTTAGATTATAGTTTGGATGTCTAGACTTACTGGAGAGTCATTATACTTGGTCACGAGGTTAAATGAGAGGCAGAACAGCAGTAGTATTCACAGACATCAAGAGGCATCACAAACAATTTGTCTGGAATAAGAGGAGGAGAGAGTAAAAAGCTCCAGTTTCTGTATCTACTCAGGTCTTCAGATATAAAGGAAATGAAAAGGTTGGTAGAAGGCATTTTTAATCCCACAGGTTCTAGAAAGGCAACAATGTTCATTAGCTCCCAGTGGGGTCTAAATATTCTGAAATGGCGATGTTGCTAACTTACAGTCACAATTCAGAATATATAAACAATATAAGGCAAACAAAACCATGCTACATAGTTCTGACATGGGCATTCAGGCTAACTCCACATGATAGTTGTGTTCCATGTATATAGATTTTATTTATTTCAAATTATTTGACTGCTTAGGAGTAATAAAACACTACCTTGCATGAGTACAGTAATGCTTACACAGAAATAATATTAAACAGCATATTTACTGAAAAGAAAGAAGATAAAAGAATACAGAAGAGACAGGAAACAAAGAACTGATGTTCTCTTCACATATAGTAAGATTTTGCACTTCTGTTGCCATAGTCAGTTACCATTTGAATCATTACATTACATCTACATCCCACTGTTCTCCTGATTTAATGAGAACCTGATACCCACTCTAAATATCATTGACATCCATAATCTCTTCTCCCAGTGACTCACGTGCAAAAGGCCTACAAAATCCTACTGCCATGAGCCTAAGAAATGTCCTTCACTGGGACAGATGCTGCCACCGACTTAAGAACTTGCACCCTCTCTGCGAATCCAGGAGCAGGGCTGAGCTGGTGAGTCATGCAGGACTAATCAAATGGATAACTGCTTAACGCTGCCTTTGGTGCTAAGCATGTTGAAAGATCACTGCTTATTTACCCAGAAGACACAAATACCAAGATGTCCAAGTGCTTGTCTGCCAGACAAACGAACAATTTAAGTCAGGAAGACTAGTAAAAGGGTTTGCCCAAATACTAAATGTTTAAAGGAATACTTTGAAATTTTGAAGATGGATTTTGTTGCAAGATACAGCAAAACAGCCTTAAATTCCTTTGTCATTAACCCATGGATGTGTTGGCTTTTGTTTGACCCACTAGGCAGGGGGCACTGAAAATCCTCATAGAAACTAATCTGCAGCTATGCACCAGAGAAAAATGAAGAGTACAGCCTGTAGGATTTCAGTTAAGGCAGTGTTTAACAAGAGAGCAGCAGGTACCAGTCAATGCCATCTGCTGGATAAAATGGACAGCTCAAAGGTGAGAAACAACTGTCTTCCATCTATCAACACATACTAGTTTTCCCTAAATTTTACCATACCTATTTAAATATTAAAGTTGTCTTAAGCACATCTTACTCCCCACGCTCTGTCAATGCATCCAAGTTAGCAAATAAGACAGTAGTTATGAAAACATTCATACGTATAAAAATGACTGCGTGTCACTCCTGCTGAGAATGCAGGAGGCCCTAAGAGTGGAAAATAGCTTAAATTAGTTTTGATGAGAAGAGCCTGATGCCTAGGTTGCAAAATACATTTCTGCACTGGGCACATCTCATGTCCCATCATAGAATGGCTAATACTTCTCTCTGAAGACAGCAATGAAAAAGTCACATGACAAGAAGGTTTCTTCCTCTTGTCTGAAGAGTATGTTTCCCACTGGAAAGACCAAGAACTGGCAGTGTTCACTCAGCTAAAGGAGTAGAAACAGACTTGTATGTCACAATAAAATGGAACAGACCACTACTCTGGAGAGACAAGTAACTTCTATTGCTAAGGAAATCCAACACAGAAAATATCCTAGAATTTTAGGACAAGTATTAACTAATACAAAGTGAATAAAAGGTCAGCTTGATCTTGAAGATGAGGAACAATTTTCTGACTTTTATGAATTATAACTTATATTCTGGTTGGTCAAATTTAAAAGCTTCATTAAATGCATCTCAATTGTTTGCAGAAACAACTAATGCTACAGATATCTGTAATTTCTCTCAAAGGACATCTAGACACATTACTCTTGTGACAGAGTAACCAAAGAACTTCTGAAGGATCTGGTGGAATGACACTCTTGGTCTACCACGCTACTTAGGCAGCCTGTTGGATCACCTGAATTCACTAAAAAAGGATAGACATGAAATTGGGTCTGGCATGAGGCTGATAAAATTTGTATAAGAGATTCAGCAACAGATTGCACTTCCAGGTCCTCAAATATGAACACTATGGGCTGATGTGAAAAAAACAATTGTTAATAAACAGATATTCTGCTCTTCAACACTCCATATGGCAGTCTGATGGATTAAACACCAGCAGAGTGTTGATCACTAAAAGCTCCTATTGAGATGATCTGGAAAATCTATCTACGATTTATGCATTCTGAATAATTTAATTAAAACACTGCATCACTAAGTGCCTTAATATGTGGAAAGCAATAAGCTTGTGAGGTTCCTGGCACATGTCTGCTTTCTGAAGAAGCTACAGAACAAACCAGCAAGAGTCTCCTTTTTAATTCAGGATACATAAAAGAAGACTCCTGAGCTAGAAAATCAGTCTAATTTTATGTGCGGGGAGACAAGAGCAGAAAAATCTCCAAAACAGGCACAGGGACAGGTGATTCAGTAAGGCTAAGGATGGCAGTGGCATGAAACAAGGACATAGGCTGCAAGGTACTAGTGACCTCTTTGAAAAGGCCCAGCTAAGGTTAAAGGAAGCTAGATAGGTTATAAATAGCAGACTGAGAAGTCTCCATGTTAATACTGTCTTGGTCCACTATAATTCAGCAAAGCATAATTTTGTCTTTTGGCATTCTCAAAACTATCTACAGTAAAGTGCAAAAAATTCAGAAAGAACAGCAATTTTCCCCAGGAACACATTCGTTTAGTCTCATTTTTTGTTAAGAAACATTAAACAATTTTGGATTTTGTTCTGCAGAACAATCATCACCTTTGGAAAAAGTGGTGATTGGCAATTGGTCTCATATAAGGAGATGAGGTTCTGCCTGCAAAACCCAGTAGGATCTGCTGATTTTCTGCAACTGTCTAGCTTAGTATTATAAAGGAAGGCTGTCACCCATTAAAGGCCACTTACATTCCACTGCATAAGAATGAACAATGGCATTTTACAATGCATACCCCTTCCCACACTAATTCTTCCCATAATGGCAGAACTCAGAAAAATTGATCTGGAGTAAATAAAACACAAAACCTTGTAAAAACCCATTTTAAAACAGCCCAATCACGTTTACATTTCAGTAAATTTCACTCTTCAGTATCATCTCTATCATTCCTCCAGACTATTTCCAACTACTTTTCAGGACATGTGACAGAGCATACAGGAGCCAAGGTTACTTCCATGTTTGAATGGAAGAGTACTGATCTTCTGTCCTATTACAAGGATAAGGGCAAGAAAAGTGCCTAAGACAGAAAACAAGGTGAGGAAAAACAACTTCCTTCCCCTAAGTCTCCTCTGCTTCGCAGAGACCAAGCAGGCTAGTTTCAAAACAAGAGCAAGTGATAAAACCAAACAAAAGCAGATTTGAAAGGTGAAAAACCCCACAAGCCACACAGTCATTACTACTGTGTTGACAGCACACTTGTTAAAAATGTATATTTTAATTTTCTGTATTTCTAAAGTTCCTAACTTGCCAGGGATCTAGCTAAGCTGCCATTTTCTACCACAACAGAGTCTAATCTTTATTTAATGGATTTAGCATCTATCTTCACTAGAGTGGTCTCTAAGGGAAAGGAAAGGGGAACATGAAGGGGCATGAAGAGATGATCAGAGCCCCCCTCTTCTTCATCCATCCGGCGCTCATGTTTGTGTTCAAAATTCAATTACCTCCTTATTGATACTTCACAGAGATATTTAAGCTGCAAACATGAAGCCCTGATTTCCCAGGGGGCCATACCCCTCTCTATTTCACTGCTCTGCTTCCCCTAGGGTGAATTCTTGAGGCGTCCATATTAATAGGTAATCAGTCACAATTCATTTATTAAACAGCTAGCAAGGTTTATCAGCCTGCCCTGATTAGCCAAAAAAAGCCCCTGAATTCCTAATTTATTTATGGAAATGTAAATGTCTTTTTGAATTCCATTCATGAAAGACAGGGGTGCTGTGGGTCTGGCACACTGAATTCTAACGGAAGGAGCAGGCAACCCAGAGACCAAGAACTTTGCAACTTCAGACTGGAAAATGCACTACAATGATCCCAGCCCGATAAATAAATTTAAGGCCAGAACCTCATACAAGCATTCACAAACCAGCTCTTTAAGAGAGTAGGCATTGCCACCCCTTGCAACAAGAGAATTACTATCCTGATGGCTCAGGGTGTGGACTGGCTGAAAAAAGTTCCCTAAACAGAGCAGGTGATGTGGTGAAACTGGGTCAACACATTATTAAAAAAATAAAGAAGCATTTAAAAAAGTTCAGAATAGCACCGAAAACAACTGCCAGGTAACACTAATACATGCATTTACATACGAAGTTCAGTTTTTTGAAAACCGCAGACTGTTGAAGCCTTCAGATTATTTTTGCTAGAATAATTTCAGCTGAACTGGTTTTAAAATGCAAGTAACACTGCTGTACTTTCAAACTAAGAGGAGGAAGCTCAGCAATGCTGATGGATTACCAGAGAGTGAAAACCGCTAACAACAAAAAGTCACTTCTCTATTGTTTTAAACAAAGAAATGAAGTATTCAGTAAAAAGCAGTCCTTGAAGTGAAAAGACCCACATGCACTTAATAGATCTTAATGCAATTAGGATACAGCTCCAGATAACATAAAGATTATATACAGACATGCCTCTGAAGGTTCAAGGCCACCACTGGTAAAAAAAACACTTTCTTTTTACCCCTTTCAGCTGTCCAGTGATCTCTGAAATAAATACACTCATCTGAATTTTAGCCATCAGTTACTTAACCATAAAACAAGTAGGAATGGAAGACTACTGAAAACATTTATTTCCCTTTTCTTCTCCATAAAACTGTGTAACGAGTAACTTTCACCATATCCCCCTCTGCAATTAGTGACTTTTCTGAATAGCTCAACTGGGAAGTAAACATAAGGATAGCATTTTTAAACCCTCCAAACAAGGAGGATGTCTCTCGAGCAGACGCAACAACCTGAAGTTATTTTTAATTAATTTTTTTCCAAAATTTAAATCTCAAAACTGGCAAGGTTTAACAACGTACAGTGTTATATGGAATGGGCTGAGGCCAATGGTATGAGGTTCAACAAGGCCAAGTGCCAGGTCCTACACTTGGGTCACAACAACCCCCTGCAACGCTACAGGCAAAGAGTGGCTGGAAAGGTGCCCTGGGGAAAAGGACCTGGAGGTCAATAGCCAGATGAGTATGAGCCAGCAGTGTGTCCAGTGGCCAAGGAGGCCAACAGCATCCCAGTTTGTATTAAAAACAGCGCAGCCAAGCAGTAGAGAGCTGACATTCCCCTGTACTCGGCACTGGTGAGGCCACACCTTGAGCACTGTGTCCAGTTTTGGGCCCCTCACTACAAGAGGGACATTGAGGTGCTGGAGCAGGTTCAGAGAAGGGCAACGAAGCTGGTGAAGGGTCTAGAGAACAAGTCCTGCGAGGAACAGCTGAGGGAACTGGGGTTGTTTGGAGATAAAGAAGCTCATGGGGGATTTTATCACTCTCTACAACTACTTGAAGGGAGGTTGTAGCCACGCAGAAGTCAGTATGTTCTTCCTAGTACCAAGTGATAGAATGAAAGGAAACGGCCTCAAGTTGTGCCAGGGAGGTTTAGATTGGACATCAGGAAAAATTTCTTTACAGAGAGGTTTGTCAAGCACTGGAACAGGCTGCCCAGGGAGGTGGTGGAGTCCCCATCCCTGGAAGTATTTAAAAGATGTGTAGATGTGGTCCTGAGGGACACGGTTTATTGATGACCTGGCGGTGCAGGGTGAATGGTTGGACTCTGATCTCAAAGGTCTCTCCCAACCAAAATGGTTCTGTGAATACTGACGGAAGCATGTTTAAACATATTGAGAGCATTTCTGTAACACTGAGACACTGTTAGGAGACTTTTTTTCAGTGACTTCAGTACTCTGATCTAATTATTACCGACTAGGAAAGTATTCAAAACTAACTCGGCATAGTCATGGGGAAAAGAACTCTGGAAGAAGCATCTTTTCACTGTGCAAAAAAGTAATCAATATCTTAATTGTTATTCGTTTGTGTTTTATGCAGACCA
>NW_010406329.1:6852-20036 GCF_000710305.1 Buceros rhinoceros silvestris | reverse complement strand
CCCTACAATGCAAAGTAGCTCCTAGAAGGGAGAATTTACAGGAAAGGTTTCTCAATACCTTTCCTCCACTGTATAAGGAAGATTTCCACACTGGCACAACTGGCAGACTTCACAGGATTTTGCAACAGGCCAAAAACATTTCACTGTGATGTGGCTCCCAACAGCCAGTCTCTCTAGCCCTCATTGCCTGGGGAACCGCAAATGCTACCAAAGAAAGTAAAACAACTTGTTCCCTTCCCGAATTCAGCCATACTTCACCTTTTCCCCCTTCAGCAGTAAAATCACAATGGTGATTTCAAGCAAGGGCTTTGCAGAGTACACAAGACAGAACTCACCATGGACTAAGTAAAGCAGGATGCTTGCACATGTTTTTACTGGGGAACTCACTGAGCATCAAATTCAACATTATTTTCACTCCCTCAATACATAAGCTCTTCATCTTACAGAAAACTGCAGCAGCATCCATAATGGGTGTCCAACCCATGTTACCCAAATGTCTTGGAGAATCTAAACTGTAATTGTGTTACAGTTCTCTGGTCTTCGCAGATATTCTTTCTAGTCTTCACAGCTTTCAAAACACTGGCTTTCTGAAAACAAAGACAACTGCTCCAGGAGATGCAAACTGTTGTCATTCATGTTAACAAGTATTTCTTCCTTGACTATATTTAAGACATCAGTGTTCTAACTGAAATGATTATATGCTGCTGCATGTAATTATGTTGGCACACACAGCAAATGAAAGCACATAACCTACTCAAATGCTCTGCATTCTATCTGCATGCCAACCCCCCCAAATGTCACCAGCTAGCTTTGCAAGCTATCAGCTTCCCTTGTGCAATGCACTATCAGCACAAAACCATGAATATGTAAAAGCAAACCTACAAAACTTTATAAGAATAGAATCTAGTATTACAACAGAGAACAGCATTACAATTTAACTGCTTGACTCACTTTCAAGCTATTCTGAAGTCCACTTTAAGGTAACCAAGTCTGATAGAATATTCAGTTGAACCTAGCATGATATTGCACGTACACCGAGGCACAACTGGGATTCATGTCCCTGTATAGCACCCAAAAGAAGGGTTTGGAGATAAAAACCAACAGCATTACATAGGTATTCCTTCCTTTCTCAATGCCACTTGATACAACTTGATGGCAAATGCCTATTACAGTGCTGAAAATTACTATTCTTACTTTCATCCTGTCTCATCTAGTCATCCATCTTATACATTTACTTCTAAAACTCCCATAACAATGCCCATATACTTCTAAGGTTAGTACAGTAATAAACTGCACAGTTGCAATAAAGGCTAAGATAATTATTTCCTGTCTTTCTTGCACATAGTCAGTGCTGATAACATCATACTTCTAGTGACTTACACAAGGAACTTCACAAACCACATCCACAAAAATTACTTCCTACACTATTTAAATGCTATGACTTCAGTGACAGCCATTTACATTCAAAGCAGAACACAGTTCAGAATAAAAATGAGAATCTCTAACACTGGAGAAAATTAGATTCTAATTGTGTACACTGTATTTTGATGATAAGGAGGTTAACATTTGCAAAAAAGTGATTTGAGTTCTTTAATGAACAACAGGTTATTAAGACCTTTGCCGTATCACTCACTGGAAATGTAACATTTCCAACAGCAGAGAGCCCTCTAGAGCTACCACAGGGTAAGAGTTCAGCAATCCACTCTGAGAAGGGCACCAACACTGCTTATTTAAACACCTGGGCTCTTTCCCAATCCCCCTCCACCTACTGGCCAAACCTCATTTCTCACACTAGGTTTAATCTCTGTTTTACTGAACCAGGTGAAAACAGAAGTGACATTTTAATTTGAAGAAAATGGGAGCTAATGTTTGTTGAATTGCTACTGAACCTAAGAATGCTTTAAAATATAACAAGAGGTTTCAGAGACATTGTGTAAGGACTTAAGAGACTTATTTATAATACAGATGTCTGTAAAGCACCAAATATCTGGAAAGTCAGATCTTAAATGACAGGATATACTGACATCAACGTAACTGGCACTTAAACAATATGTGGATATATGATGTGTAGCACTGAAAGCTCTCCATATGGAAACACCCTATCAATGTAAAACAGTTTCGAGAGAAAAAAATCTGCTGAACTTTATTATAATAAGCTTCACTAGCTTTCACTAAAACAGTGCTCAAAACACACACAAACTCTGCTTAGCTGGTTATTAGATGCCTTTCAATTACCTCTACACTTGTGCTGTAGCAACCAATCAGTAAAAATCTCTCCTTAAAAAATAAAGAACTGAAAATCTCTGCTTATGCAGCATGGAGTTTACTGTAACTGGAGAGACAGGAACAGGAAAAAGTTGTAAGATAAATCACAGGAAAATAACTAAAATATATTCTTTATAGCTTTATTGTCAAGACTTACAACTGTGAAAAGCAGTAAACATTACTATTCTCTCCTTGTTATGACCAAAGATTTTTGCACTACTAAAATTTCTGAAAGAATAAACCAAAGCATTTTCTCAGAACCAAAACCCATCAATACATAACATTTTGGAACTGATCACTGAATTACATGCCAGCTACACTTTTCCCCCACATTTTAAGAACCTACGATAACCACTGAAAGTTATAAGCTTAACTTTGAGTGTTAATTCATCAGGCTTAATTATGATATAAGTTTGTGGTATCCTCAAGAAACAATCTCTTAGACACTTTAGAGAATCCACAAACAGTCTTCAAATGTGCTTTCATGGGCAAGTATAAAGTAATGTTTTATTACTAAAATAAATTTCTAAGAACCAGTATTTCACTAGAGGGGGGAGGTGCACAACAAACTTGCAATGAATATGATGAAAAGAGGTAGTATGTTTATTCTGCTGGCAATGGCATCAGGCTCCCTTTCTTGATCTCTAGCTGGAACTCAAAAGCCGCAGTACAGCCTCCTGTACAGACAGAGACAATTAAAAATGTCTTGGCACCCAGACAAATTCATATGAGGATCAAGAGTTGGATTTTTAATAGCTTAGTAAGCAACAGGGATATAGTAAATTTACCATCAATACTAATCTCTTAGTGAGACATGGGGTTTTTTTTCCTACAACAGAGTTTTAAGACAAGGGAATTCGGGCAAGAAATTCAAAATAGCCTCCTAGCCACATGTTTAGAAGATCACAAGAAAAATTGTGATCTTCTAAACTGTACCTCTCTCCCACAGTTCAGACTAGGTCTCATTTACAAGCTCCACTTCCTAGAGTGGCCTTTTATGATGCTCTGAAAGAGTTGGAGAAAAGTGCTCTCTTAAATTTCAGTCTTCTCAGAAGACTGCCCCCAGGCCTGAAGCAGATAGACCTACACTTACAGACTAACAGAAGAGTAAGAGCAAATAAACACTCTTTTCAACACTTAAAATCCTAAAGTGTCTGGAATTAATTAGTATGATCTATTTTAACTCGTCCTGAACTTACTAAAATACTTCACACTGACTTCAGACTGGGCTGAACTGAGTAATCTAAAAGCAAAGATGAAACAAAAATTGGACTCGGTACCAAAAAAGCAGGTTCATTCCCTTCCCCTCCTTGCGTATTTGTCTTACTGCCTGAAGTTGTACATCAGTTCCATAGACTCACAATTGATCTAGTATTAAAAACCTACCTTCAGCCAGTCTGTCTTTTTATCTCTCAGTATTACGCAATTCCTCTTTCACAGGCACCCCCTTGCCGTGGGGAAGGAGCTCGCGTGCCCTTGTGAGGTTGAGAGCTGTGCTGGTGGTGGCAGGTGCCTCCGGTGGGGTCTCCCAGGCCAGACAGGTCTCAGCTGAAGGGTCAGACACAGTGTGTCCACGGGCAGGATGGGCTCACTAGCCTTCGGGCACCATCCTAGGAGAAGGACAACTCTGACTCCAGACCCGGGCAGATGGAGCTCGTTTAGCCCTGTAAGGCATCCATCATCTAAGAGAAGGACACTCTAACCAAACCTACGACCCGAGGACTTCGCTGTCACCGTCCAAGCTCGCTGGGCCCTGGCAGATGAACCTCAGGTGTAAAGGGTGGAGCCAGTTCCGCGCACGCTGCGCCTCACCTAAAAAACCCACCGCGCAGCCCCGAAGGGTGCGCTCATCGCTTGCAAAGCCCTGTAGTAACAGGCGAGGGATGAAATGGCAGGTGAACCACACCTCGCCTATCAGCCATCAGCGTGCTTGCAGTAAGCGTGGGTAAAACCCTTCCCAAACCTTCGTTCGCCAAGCCAAGCCATGACGATGATTATGCAATTATTAGGTATCTGATAAACATTCACTTTCAAGCATTCTCAACAGCTAGGATAAAGAAAATGTTCTCCACTTTGCAGGTCTCCCCTTTCCTATCTCTTTTCCAAGCTCCCTGTCTTGGTCACTCAGCTTTGTGAATAAATCCATCATCTCCTCACATTTTCCTCAAGCAGAAGCAATATGAATTCCATTCTTCCTCTGTACAAGCCAGCACTAAGACAGAGAAAACTTGTTTTCACTCTGTAGACTCTCAGAACAAACCAGCCTTTTAAATAACAAGAGCTCCCATCCAGTACAACAATATCACACCAGATTCAATTAATTCATACATGAGAAGCCCTTTTATAGCCATTAAAGTTAGGTTTAATGAAAATGAACTATATAGAAATAAAAAACCCAGAGGAACGATAATTAAATCAGTCTAAAGAAATCTATAAGAGGAAATAAAGGCAAAGCAAAATTTGCAAGGAGGTAGCCTTACATTTAGACTAATGGACATAGCTGGGAGAGGAAATGTAAGTTTTCATGCACTCAAGTTATCAGCTCTTTAATTAAAATATTATTGAAATCATTTAAAATTACATTATATTGTTAAATTTAACAAGATACTGAAGACATTATTACATAAAAGTGTAGCAATAGGTGTATTTTCATTAGATAAAGCTGTAGAAGCTTCACTTTTCAGGGAATACACCAACTACTGTGGGGGAGAGATGGCAAGAAAACTGCCTTTGCCTGTTCCTCTGCAATTGTGCAGAACAGTGACAATGACAGAGTCCACCATTGGAGGCAAGATACTACAAGAATACTGGTCTGAGTATGGCAATTCTCATGGTCCTGTTAAAAGCTGTTTCCTGAACTGGTATTGTGATGAGATCTATGCTACTGGCAGATGTTCATTTAACCCAGTGAGTTTCATCTGGTAACCCCACGTGGCAAAACCAAAAACAACAAAACAAACACAGCAACCAAAACCAACATCAAACACCAACATCAACCCCCACCTCTCCCCACAAAAAGGCTATCCCGAAAGTCAGGAGTACAGTTCCCCATTCTGGCTATTTTTACCTCAAGCCTACTGCTATATTCAACAATGCATTTCTAACAGAGAAAATTTTCAGGAAAAACATTATATAGATTGGTTACTTCTGTCCTAAACCCCCAGAAGCTCATAGCCATAAACTCCAGTCCTGTTGGGACACATGGATATGTTATGTTTTTTTACAAGATTTTTATTCTCTCTTATATCCAATTTTCAATGCCTAACAAAATGAAAATAGGTATCACTACTTTCATGCTATTAATACCAGTGATTCTTTGATACTCTGAAAGCTATTGCCTTCTTTTATAATCAGGTACAATCTCCATGCATCAAGGATTAGTATCCTAGAAGACAGGGCTTAGATATAAAAGGTATGTTCAGTCGAAATCAGTTGTACATGCCTGTGCAGAGACATTGAGCAGATCCACACCAAGACCGCAGGGGAGCAAGAATACACAGCCATCCTTGTTAGTAACACGTCAGCAGTAAAACTACAATGTGTAAACCAAGGGTCAGAGTCCTCAGCTTCTTTTCCCTCTTCCCATAAATGTATGTTTCTGCAGGAGATGTATGGGAACTAGTTATGAAAGTCAAGAAATTAAAAAGCATTTCTGAGGTAATCATGGGACTGTACCAGCCACAAGTGCCTGACGGCTCTATGCAAGTAGAAGTCTCTGGAGAGCAATCACATCTCAATTACTATCACTAACATCAGTCATTACCAGGCTGGCTTCAGTCCCTGGGGAACACAGCTTGTGATGACAATATCCAGTCTCTCCTAGCAAAACAATTCATTAGGCAAAGTGGAACAGCTGGGGCAGACACGTGGAGGTCTGCTGAGTGGCCACTCCACCAGGACCTCCAGCTCCGCTTTTCCTTTTGTAGAGGGGCAGTCACCATCCCCATGACAGCTGTAAAAGTCTCTGGGGACGCTTCAGGTTTCATCAGTGCTCCCTACACTCTGGGAAGCATTTGATTGCAAAGTTAAACTAATGGCTCTCAGAAGGGTAAAACAATCATCAGATAAGAGGTTTTATGGCATTTTTATCTTGTTCTAATGCTAACAAGTTAACGAGGCAATAAGAGACAGATACTGTCAGACTTGGTCTAGCAACTTTATTCAGAGCTGCATTTACTGGAGATGCAAGAGTAAGGTGGCAAGTCCATTACTGTACAGAAGACTTCATGATCAGAACAACTGAAACCACTCAAAGCAACAAAATGCTAGGAGATTTTTCAAATAACCTTGTATGCACCTGATCCAAAATAGAGAAAACTGAAAAGGAATACAGCAATACTTCCGTCTGTTTGGCAAATATACTCTACTTCCTTTCTCAAGGCACAAATGCTGGCTGAATTTAACAGTGAGTCTGATCCTTACATACTGAGTAACTCCACCGCCTCTGAGCTAGCAGGGCAAGTGTGCCACCAAAAAGGTAAATAAACCTTGGTATTAGTATGGATACATACTAATATTTTGAAACTTTATGCTGCTTACAAATAGAAATTTTTTTATATAAAATGTCTGTAAAAGCAAGGCTGTTCTCAGCCATTTCTTAGTTACCTCGCCTGAGTCTCAGGCTTGAAGAACACCTCATCGCAAGACCTTTTGTCACACATTCTCATTTTTCTTCTACTGACAACATACACAATACTCTAATGATGCCTTCCTGTGACATGTAATAGCAGGGGACAACAACAAACAGCATACAGGATAGGATTCTTAACGATAAAGGCTGTACGTGCTGGTTTTTAAATTCTGATTTTTCCCATGTCTTGCAAAAGAAAGTTAATATGAACTATGCTATACAGCTGAGAAAACAAGGAGAAACATGTGAGAAGGCAAGTAAACTGACCAAGATCAGTGGTAGTGCCAGAAACTGAACCGAGGTCTCCAAAGTCATGCTCTAGTGAGATTTTCGCAAGGATCAGCTGCAGCTCTGCAAATAGGCCCAGCTACCCACACTGTAGAAGAAAATTTTCCTCTTCATTCTTACCAGAAGCCAAAATTTGCAGGAAAACACTTCAGACAAAGGTAAATACAAAGGAAATGTTTCTACTTCTTCTATGATAATGAAAAGTTTTAATTTGATAAAGGTATAGACAGCAAAAGCTTTTTAAATTATAAATACATACCAGTTGCAAAGGTTGGAGAGTCCCTGCTAGAGCATTTCCTGAGATTTGTTTACCATTTTTGTGTTTGCAAACTGTAATAAGAAAACCTTATGCTTGATCAAACTTTTCCCCAACCTCAATTCCTCCACTGACAGCGGTCTACACGTTATCCTGTCAGAATGAAAGTAGCAAAAAATAGGCTTCTGACACTATAATGTAAGCACGTTTTGTTTGTAGCCATGTTTCTTTCTGTACCAAGCATGTGGCAGGTAGAAATACTTTAATGTAACAGCCCATTTCTTTACTTTTGTGGCTAAAGACTCTTCAGTCATGCCCCACTGACCACCTGCTTGTCTAGACAGATGATGCTGGTTTCACTGTTCACGTCAGCTCAGATACACAAGAGCCTCTGTCTATGTTGAGAACCATTCTCTTCCTCTGCTTGAAGAATGATACTGAATGGCCCGTATCCCTCTACACAGAAAAACAGGTTCCCCCACCCAAGCTGCATAGTCTCATAATCAGCTCTGCAGATGGAAGTATTCTGAAGTCCATTTATCATCCCCAAAAAGCTAGAAAGCTATCACTGTAATAGAAGAATCCTTGGGCTTCTTGTTTCTAATCAGGTTGCCTTCATGGAGGCAGACCATGAAGTTACAACTGAGATCTCCTGCTCAAAGCTCATAAGCTGAACTGTCTGAGATTGGGGAATGCAGGCTTTGAATTAAATTATTCTAGAAAGGATCTCAGATCACAGAATCATCACATTACTGAATGATCTGGGTTACAAAGGCTCAGGAGGTCTCCTACGCAAAACACAGTTTATTAAGGGGTCAGATCACATTGCTTAAGGCTTTATTCAGTCAGGTCTCGAAAATCTCCAAGAATACAGACTGCACAACCACCCTGTGGTTGTGCAACATGTTCCACTGCTTGACTGACCAAGGCTAATGCACCAAGTGTCCTCACAAAGCACAAATTACTGCTTTCAGTAGCATACCAAAAATCCTGCAGAAGCTAATGGTGATAGATCACATGAATGATTTCATATTCTTCAGAGCAGTTTGGTCAGTTAGTCTTCTGATCAGTCAGATCTCTTCTTCCCCACCAACACTGAAAAGGCTCTGTTCTCCTAACTACTAGAGGTATCTAGATCAACCTTCACTATTAAACTAACAAACTCAATGACCCTTTTCCAGAAAGGATCAAACTATTGCAGCATTTCTTCCTACTAGAAGACAAACTATAGAAGACAAAGGTGACTTTCAAAAGAGACTTCTTTTAGAAAGTAATACCAGGGTGTAACACAAATGTTTTGTGTATGTTCACTGTTGTTTTAGGGGAGGTGGGCTGGGGCAGAGAGTAGTTGGGGTTTGTTTTAATAAAGCAAGTAATACAATCTGATTGAAGTACCCTTCAGAGGTTACCTGTTTTAACAAAATCAGATCCACAAACTGGGTATGAGGATGTAGATAAGGAGGAGGATGACAGAAAAGGAAAAAAGACATTTAAATAAAGATCAGCATCTCATAGTAACTCAGCTTTTACTAGATTGTTGCTATTTCACTGAGTGTCACTCCTTAATATCAACAACAGTTTTAAAAGCACTGTTACCTACCATCTGCTGGGCCACTTAGCACATGGTCCTTATACATAACTTCAGAAACTGTTACCAGAGCCAGGTAGACACCAATGCTCGAAAAGATCCCCTTTGCGTTACCAACATTAGACTTCAGAATCAACCACCTCGCAATGGCAGGTGACGTCTTAGCATTTCTAACACTCCTACATCTATGCACATTTAAAAATTATCCACACAACCACAGAGTTTACATTGTTTATGATAATATTCCTTCTCTAAAAGCTGCTGAACACTTTAAAAATACAATCAGCTGCATTTAGAGGCCTTGATGCACACCTGACATAATGGAAGTTTGGGCTCTTATAGTCACTTTGAATTATTTTCTGTTAGCAAATAATTACCTTCTTACTGTGACAGAATTAGTAAGTCAAACAAAAATTCCAACCTAAAATATAAAATCTAAAAAAAGGAGATTACATGTACAAAAACAACAATAGGCATTAAACAGAAAATAAAAGCAAACAGAAATCGCAGAAATTTGAACTTTTGACTCATTTAGGAGAGTTTTAGAAACTTTCCCCTTTCCTCAAACTCCTAACAGTATACACCACCTTCTATAACAAGGAGTCACCAATGCCTGGAGACTAGGATGGTGTATTAGTACTTGCCATTGACATCCACAAGAGCACCTTCCCCTCAGCATAAGGAAGGGGGAAGACAACAAAGATGCAAAAATTTTTCAAAGCTTTGAGAAATATTTATTCTATTTCACCAGCAAACAGAGAACACCCTAAGGAAACATGCAGTATCTTTTCCACACATGACAGTTACCTAGATACACCATTTGTTTTATAGTAAGAATCCACAATCTATGCATATGGGTAGTATCACATTTCATATTTTCAGAGAGCTATATCTCTGATTTTGTACTTAATAACAGTCTGGACCTGCTTGGGTTTTTTTCTTGCACATGGAGGGCAACTCAACTACCCACCATCTTATTTAAAAAAAAAAACCCAGAACCAAACTCCATACAATTGCAGCCAAGGTCCAGACTCAATTTCCATTCTCAACCATTGCAAACTAATCTACTGGCAGGTTAATGCAAATCAAAGGGAATACTTCTGACACTGGTAGCAAAGTGTGTCCCTCTCCCAAGAGAGGCCTGTAAAACAGGACAGTCACTGACAGCAGTACAATTACTGACATAGATACAGATTTTATGGACATGTTTATCTCTGCTGTAAATCCACGCTCTCTCTCCACTCTGATTCACAAGTCATAAAGAAATTGCAGATAATGAAAAACTTGGAGAAATTTACAGCATGTCGGAAACCTCAGACAGCCAGAAGAAATTAAAGAGATGACTGAGGATAAATCACACAGGTACAATTAAAACTTCCTATACCTTTTGATTTCCAAATTGGGGTACAAGCCAATGGAGATGATGCAAAGTCGAGGTCATGACTCCTGACTGTAATAATTTAACTACTTACGTGCCAAAATTGGCCAATTGACAGATCACGTATGAATGGCAATTTCAAGCCAATATTTTGATGTCTTGCTCTTCCAACAGGAGCTGCCATGGAAGAATCCTGTCTGTAAATAAGCTACACAGCGAGCAGCGTAGGAAAGGTGATTTCCTCATCCCTCTGCAGATGCAGAGTATCTTTTACATAGCACTGTGGATTAAAATGAAGGAGCAGATCTACAGTGCAGAAAGAGGGTATAAAGCAAAAGAGGCAAAAGGCCAAGGTTTCACATGGAAATCACAGCAGCTTGGACATCACCGTGACAGGGCCATATAAACACCTTAACAGACAACATTAAGTGTCCTTTACACCTCTCTGAAACAATCAAATAAGAACCAAGAATTACCATGAATGTAAATTGAAAACAGCCTCCATAATTTTTCCTACTAAGGAAAACTAAACCAACCACAATGTCCTTAAACTTAAAATACAGAGTTTATTTACTCTTGCAAGATGAACAGTTCTATGTAGTTGGTTACAAAACATACCTTCTTCTAATACAGACACACTAGTGCTATAAGTACTATACTGCAGCATTTGCTGGGTTTTAATAAAGTGAGCATCCTCCTTACTCTTTCATCAGCAATCAAGAAGTTAAGAACATTGCTCTATCTTTCTAATAACTGGCACTGAGACTCCTGCTGTGGGATATAGATTAGGATCTGCATCACATGATCCTTTTTCACTTTATTTCCTTCTTTCTTCTTTAAGAGTCAGCTCTCTTTTCCAGCTTTAAACACAACACTTCAGATAGTCTATTTCTCCAAGGAAATAAGAAAAGAGTTCACATTCAGAAAGAGTATGCTCTTCTGCATAGATTAAAACCTCATTTTGGCTAACAAGAAACCGTAAGAATCCAGCCCACTTTTTCATGCAACTTCCCAGACAGCCGAGAGTAGACAGACAGCTTTTAAAAACAGACCAATGAGGGAATTCAGAAGGTGCCACGAAATGAGACACATCTGGAATACTAAAATGTTCTTTACTTGCACATACCATATGTGGTTATGGTCAAGAAATATTTTTATCTGATCAATTACATAATTGATATAAGCCTGTTTGGGTATGAAGGCCAAGTGCTTTGCATAGAACCTAAAGGCTACATGTTGGTACTACATGTAGACACTCCTGAAAAAGACAACCTGTTACAAAAAAAAAGATATTTCAGTAAAAAGATACATTGCCCTCCCTCCTTTCCTTACTTTGACTCTAAGTCAGCAGCTTACACAAAGTTCAAGTTAAGTAACTGTCACACCCTGGTTTATTTTAATACAAGTTCAGTTCACTAAAGATTGAGCCCCTCACTTAAACTCATCATACCTACGATCAGCATCAAAAACCCAAACAAAAAATGAGTGAATTCACATTCAACCATGCAGGGAAGAGCTATCTTAGCTTTGAAATTATCCATGTCATGAGTAGCCTGCAAGGATCAGACAGAACTAAGTATATATGGTTAAATTCTGCTGAAGGAAAAAGAACTGATATACCCCCACAAAAAAAGCTGAACTTGCAGAAAAGAATTCACAATAGACAACATTTACCTGAGACAAATGAAAATCAAAGCCTACTAAACTGAAAGAGTGGCAATCCAGAAACAGTTTTGAGTTCAGAAGGACTCCATCATTTCCAGAAATTTCAGAAGGTGCAGAGGACAAACAAGGACAGCTTAACTTAAGAGCAAGGTAGCTCTTCCTCATTCATATGCCCACGTGTCTGTTTCTGGAAAGGTCTCTCCATTACAGGGACACCTCAGTGATTTC
Source organism: Buceros rhinoceros silvestris (assembly GCF_000710305.1). Taxonomy (NCBI): domain Eukaryota; kingdom Metazoa; phylum Chordata; class Aves; order Bucerotiformes; family Bucerotidae; genus Buceros; species Buceros rhinoceros. Next base: position 7,738 of record NW_010406329.1, on the reverse strand, counting down.
TGGTAATGGTTGCTTAACTACTATGCAGTCTAGCCTATTACTAAAAGAAATAAGAAAACCCTACTGTCAAAGTAAAGGTCCTTCCAACTCATGATCCTGACTGATGTGCTGATGGCAAACATCTACAGAGGAGTGAAACAGCAGAGAAACACACAGCTGTACCTGCCTAGTAATCTCTCCCAGCTTTCTCCATCTCCAAGATTTCCAAGACACTTAATGACTTGTGGTCAAACACCCTCGATGGATTTATCTCCCAAAAATTTGTCTCAGCAAAAATTTATTCAGCAACATAAACTCCATGTCCAATCTCCAGCAGCAATGAGTTCTGACTTTAATGCACGACACAAGTGTATCACAGTGCGTATTGCCTCCTGTCTGTCCAGACATGGTATTTTATTCTCTCTGGCTCTCATACTGTGAGAAACAGTGAAGAGTCATTCCCTAGTCACACTTCCTCTGCAATAATCAGTTTTACAGCTTTTCTTCCCCCCACATACTGCATCAGTTGACTCTCTCCAGGCTAAAAACTCCTAGTCATTTACTCATTCATTTCCATATAAAGGAAAACTTATCGCTGACTGACTAAACCCTGGCTACCTTCTCCATTATCAGTCTGTGGTTTTACAAGATGGCCAAGTTTTTGCTGTTCATCTCCCAAGCTATCCAGGTCTAATTCTTGGGCTCTTGATAACTAGCAAACAGCTCTTCCATTGTAGCCTTGGTATTTAATGTGCTGGGACATACACGGAAAATAAATCAGTATTACAAAGGAAATAGGACCAATGTTGCTAGAGTCCAGTGAGAGCCAGGGTACACAAAGCCAAAGGGGACAATAGGGAGACTTGGTTGAGCATTTTTAGTAACTGTCTCATTGCTCTTGAAAGAG
>NW_010406329.1:0-6771 GCF_000710305.1 Buceros rhinoceros silvestris | reverse complement strand
GAGTGTGAAGATTTGACACTGGATAATGTAGTCATTCTTACATTTCTAATTTTACACAATGAAAAGCACAAATCAAATTCAATTCAAATAAAAATTTAATCTAATGTAAGAGAACAGACGAGCAAAAAATCACTGGCAGGGAAATTATAAGTGGTATTCATATCTGTGGGGTCAGTTATCCCACATTTTGTAATATTTAAGGCAGACTGCATAAAAGCACCATCACCTCCTTGTGGAGGACATATTAGGACTTAAATAGGCTTTTGAGGAAGTCTTGCATTAGAAAAATCACTGAAGCTATACTGTGATAGCACAGCAGACAGATCATGTCTCTGACATCAGTGAGATTTTATAAACATAGCTGTGATAGCAGATATGTAAATACATACGCATACATTTTAGGACTTCTGAACCAGTATAGCAGGTTCAGTGTATATATATACACCAGTATATTGCCCCTCTGCACACATATATTAAAAAAGATGATAGGGCAGATCTTTAGAAATAACTGCAATCAAGGATAACAAAAATCTCTTAACATCAAATTAGGTTTGCTTACTAGCAATGTATGCACTTCCCAGGGCTGCCAGCTCATGAACTCAAGGCTTTAAAAATTTTTTTAAAGTCAACTTTAAGTTGTTCTGAAAGCTGTAACGGGTCATACACAGAAAAAACAAAGCTAGGTGTCCACATTTGCAGTTATTTACACAAACTTTTGAAATTAACTTTGCTGGCCACAAACACTCAGTAAGAGTCTGTGACTGGGTTCCCTGCTAACTACCTCCTTCTTGCTTGCCACATCAGCTGGGGTCTCCTCTCTCTGCAATGCTCACCACCCCACTCCAAGCGAAGCTGGAGGAACGCAGTTGGGGGAAGTCCACAGAGGCAATACACCTAATACCTTTTATTTTTTTCATCAGGCTTGTCAACAGCAAAGATGAGACTCATTGACTGGCTGCAGCTCACATTCAGCAGTGATACTCTGCTTCCCAAAGCCACCCTAACTACTTAACAGTTAGAAGTCAGTGTGTTCATTGAGCCTCGTTCCTCCTCCCACCCTTAAAATACACACATTAATAAGGACAGCAAAATTCACATATAGACTTTTAATACTAAAAATTGTTTCAATGGATTCTAACCAATAAAGTAACCCTAACAGAAGGAAAAAAGCTCTAATGAACTGAAGCAAAAAAAAGCAGTAACAAGCAAGAGGACAAGATAGAATTTTACGTAGCTCAAAAACAAGGCAAGGAAACAGACTGAGACCTCAGAAATGATGAATAATAATTTGTTTTTAAAAGATTTTATTTTTACTAGTACCAGGTCCTGAGCCTGGAAGCTGCTGGGTAACTCCAGAACTACCTTGTAGCAAAGAATAAATAGGCAAACCAGAGACCTAAGAATAACCTATCTTTAAAGAGGAGAGTAAAAATAAAAAAATAAATCAATGGTTCACACTACAAAAATCTTACTTCATAATAGGAAAGCTATCCTTTAAGTGAATTCTGTGCTAAGGAACAGATGAAACAAGGAACAGACATGACTGAGCAAGAATCCACCTACTAGCATGCTAGGAGCAGAGCTGAAGAAGAGATTCCCAATAATCATTTTTTCTGATTCACAAGAAATTTCTTCAACATAAGTCATCAGCAAATTAAATGGTGCAAATAAGAAATTCTGATTTATGGAAGATACCCATCTTTTATTTGCAGATTAATGGCCTGCACCTTAGTAAAAAGTAAATGAAAGTTCAGAAGATCATGCAGCCAGCAGTCATTTTTAAATAAGCAAAATGCTCAATTATGCATTCGGTTAAAAGTTGACAAAGTAAAATATCTGCCAAACAGAAGTCTTTTTAAACAACAAAGGTAAACAATACTAAAAATGAGCAATTTATCTTGTCTGATTAGAAACTATATGTATTAGGTATATATATAGAAGAAAATGGCTGGACAGATCAATGGTTACTTTATTCAGACAGAAGTAACTGGATCTTCAGACAAGAAGGAGCAAACTCACACTACCAAAAATAAGATTAACCATTTCGGTTGTCAAAGGGTTGACATTATCGTCCCACATGCTCAGAGACTGATATGTTATCAGACAAATCTACTGCAGTTTAAACAGGTACATACTATACTGCACAGAAATCATAAGAGGGTAAGAAGCTGGACTCCTGGGATGCCCATACCAGAGGAAGCTGTTAGCATTATTCCAGCCTAAATGACATTCACTGTATCTCAGACATCTAACAAACAGTAAAAGTCACTTCTGAAGTTTCTAGTCAACTGTTTCTTGAACTGACTGTTCTAATCCAAGCAGGGCAAGTCTATTCAGTTTCATCTGATAAAGAAAAACTTTTACAGAACTCTGCACTAATTAAGACAGTAATTTAAACTGCATTAGAATATGCAGCTTAAAGTGCAGACCAGTGAAATAGCAGTGGCTGTAAAACTGGCAACTTTTAAAAGCAGAAGACAACTGTGAATCAAAACAAATGTCAAATGAGCTGGGAAGAAAACACTGAGTTATATGTTAACAATTTAATTTTATTCACTTAAGCCATGGGACATACAACAAAGTAGCCAGGATTACAGAAAGTAAAGGTAATGCTATGGGGAAAAAGCGGGGAGAAAGTTAGTTGTACATAACAGAAATGTGAGAAGCAAGCAATTTAAAGATCTGATAAATCCATGGCCAAGATTTTGGGACTGCAGGAATTTTATACATAGGAAGAATGTGGAATCCAGGTAATAGTTTTCAACTGTTCCTAGATGAAAGCAAAGATTGAGAAAGCATTCAATACATTTGGTCCAGATTTGTCAAGAAAGCCCCCTTATATAGACAGAATAGTAAGACAGTTCATATGAATTTAAGAAACAAGACATGCAATTTGGTAATTATTAATTTATCAAACTACATGTCAAATCAATTGCTCAGACTTCAGTTTTAGTGTTGCAATAGTATCTTGATGCATAAACTTTTCAAAAGGTACCTAGGCCCATATGTAACTTTGCCTAATGAATTCTAATGTAAGAGTAACACAAAGTGTGCTGTGACCTGGTTCAAAAACAGACCTCACATCATAATTACAAAGTCACTCAATAGATACATTTGAGTATCTACTGGATAGACGTACGAATGCTGCAAGAATCACTCTGGTCCTGCACAACATTTTATCAATAACTTGGATGAAAATTGAAGTCTTTGAAAATATAAAGGATTTGAGGTGGAATGTAGAAGAGGAGAGTTGGAAGGAAAAGTCACTCGCTAACACAAGGAAGCAGACTTGCTTCTCACACTCAATACAGATAAAACAGTTGCAGATACTGTAAAAAAAAAGATTGTGCTAGTTCAGAGCAGGAAATATATCACAATAAACAATCTTGGTAAGAACAACTTTAAATCATGACTGAAACAGTAGTTTTACGCAAAACCAGCAACTTTTATGGGCAGCCTCATGGTGCCATCTAGAGGAGACTAGTCAACAGCCATTCTAACACTCGTTTTGACATCCAGTTTCAATTAACAGTCAAGTCAAAAGGGGACTACTAGATTTCCATACACAAAGATATAATCAAATCTAATACCTCTGGACCAAAACCACAGGCCCTTTAACTTTAATGAAGTTTTGCATTTTCCTTCTTATTCTCTCACTTAACTAAGTCTGTAAGAGAGAAGAACTCCAAGACGATATTAGGAAAAACAGTCCTGAGAATCGCTGTTCAAACCCTGTATCTAGTTTTCTATCAAAGTTTTCCTAAGATAAGTGTATATGATGACACTTACGACAATGTATTACAGCCTAAAGGAAAATATACTTCAGTGACAGAAAGTTACAAATATGGAGAGCTTTCATAAAGTTGAAAATTCATTATTTCAGTTACTATAGACTAAAGGTTAACTCTTGTTCTAATGTAACTGATATTTCATTGTTTGCTCACTTTGTCTTCTTCCCATATTGATCTGTTCTCAGTATAAATAAACGGAAATGCATGCCACAAATAGTGTTAAGGAAACAACGACCTAGTTAGCTTTAACATAACTCAGGCTCTGCTTAAACTCCATTTAGGAGGACAAAGCTGTCTGACATTTAAGCCTGCAGCTTAACAGGAAAAGCCAATCATCAGCTAATCTTTGTATTTGACTCATTTTTACATTGTTATATTTTTAACTTCTACTCCACTAAATCCTTTACACAGTCTTAACAAATGCCAGCACTGAAAGTAAAATAATCTTGCAGGGTGCGTGTTAAAATAGGTTTAATGATCTGTCAATAAGAAAGCATTAGGATATCCTAGGTTTACAGTCAGGAATATTAAAAAAGTCTATTATTGCTTTTTGATAACCACTGAAAGGGTGGTGAAAGACCTGTAACTTTTAAAACTTCTGGTGTTTTGTGTAGCCCAAGAGTAACTGCAATTAACACTTACGCTAGTGCAGAATCAAGTAGAAAAAGTGGCAGCATGTACAGAATTTCATGTCAGAATTTAAAAGAAACACAATACTCTTGAAGTCTTCAAAGCTGGATCAACCTGTTAACAGGGTCCTAAATGTGATGATAAAAGCAGCTCCTTTTTTAAAAAGGAAAAATTGGTTGTCTGTAAGTGGGATGAAGGCCAGTTTTAGTACTCAATGACATCACCCGCTACCACAATTGAGCATGGGGAAAAAAAAAAACCAGCAGCTACGGAAGCAGAAAACTCAAACAGAAGCAGAAGTATGGACACTAAGTGACAGCACACACAAGTGAAAGTTTCACTGTGGAGACTGCGTGACGTTTTGCAGAAGTACTGCCACAAGTATTCTAAGAAACAGCTTTAGTATCTGAGTGAGAACTTAAGAAAAGTGACCTGATTTGTCTAAGGCAACCTTAAGTCAGGAACATAAGTCTGTGTGCCAGTAGACATCTTTCTAAGATGTTTCTCCCATGCAGGTAGGCTGTAAATCAGAGATGTAAGCTTGCTCTCATCTTGTTTTGGAAGTTCACTGTAACTGCCAGACACTTACCAAATCTGCAAATACATTTTTCTATCTACCAGTACCATAAACGCACACTTCAACAGGAAGATTTGCAATGCAGTCAGTCACATCTGTGTACAGCACTTACACTCATCTAGTCCCAGCTGATAAGCCAGGTTCTGCAGGCCACGAACCTTTTCCATCAGGTTAGCTGTAGTGAGGCTTCCCAACTCTAAGAAAGGAGAAGAGTGTGAATTTTAACATTGTCTGTAGCCCTCTGTTACCCATTTACTAATCCACAGAGCACTTTAAAGTCATACTTCTGACAAGATCTATTTCCAATGAAAAGAGTAGGTTCAAACTTCAAGCTGATGTCACATCTGATTTTAACATATTGCAAAAAGACCAGCTTTCTCTACTAAAAAAACAGCTACTGATCTCAATCATACCGTAACCTGCCACCGCTGGAACGAGCAACTTGCCTTATACTTTGGCAGTTCTTTAACGTTCACATTGCTACGGGAACAAGCTACAAAAGAGCATGCAAGGAAATTAGCTTACTGTACACAATGTGTGTTACTTAGCAATGTGCATTTAAGCACATTTCTTCATCAAGTCAAAGTTAATTTGTCTCCTTTCACTTTTGAACAGTTTATCTGGAATTCACATCAGTAATAGAGAATGCTCAAGAATGTTTACTACAAACTAATACCTGTAACATGCAGGAAACCTACATGTCAGCTAGCCCTTATGTAACTTGCTCCTACAGCTTTACCATTTGATTAGAGATCTTGGATCCATGAGCGAAGGCACACGGAGAGCATCTCTGAACAAGTCAATCACAATTCTAATCTGCTCAACAAGTTTGATCAGCTGGGGCCCACCAAAAAATTCACACCACTTCTCAAAATATAGGAGATACACACTGTATGCAGTGAGAGACTGGTGACGTAACTGATATATACGTAACATTACACTGCTTCAATTACTTCTTGCATGCTTGTTTTGAAAAATCAGCCTGCCACAGACATAAAATATTCTCGTAGAGGTAACACGATTAATGAAAAATGTATATTGTCAACAAGATAAAGAGAATTCTGAGCTGGAGATTTTGTAAATGTGAAGGCTAGAGACCTGAGGCCATAGTGCCATCTCCAAAACTTTTAAACAAGGGTTTTAAGTCTTTTAGTCTTTAAGAAAGTACTGAATTTCCATCTGTTTTGGCAACTTTATTTTTTACCAACAGTGTCCATACTCACCCTTTAACATATCAATATCATCATTTTCTAATTCAGCCATCCACTTGGGAGGAGAACTTGTAATAGGCTATTTAGAAAAAAAGACTCAAATTACACAAAGAAATGTGATCTTATATTGAAAATCTGTTATACTGACAGCAAAAATATGAGTAGTCCATATGCTCTGAAGAGATATTTTCTTTAATCTTTCCCTGGACTTTTCAGGGTTAAAACCAGCACATTAACACCCATAAAACAAAGTCAGTATGAAAAGCAGCATTTCCTAAAGTTTAAAACCTTTTCTTTCTTCCAAGGTGAAACTCTCATTCATAGTAAGTAGCATATATGTAAAAAGACGTATTAAAAAGCAAAGGATACTTAAGTTATAATTAAGGTACATTTTATAGAACAAAGATGCGAAGCCCCCAGAAGGAAACACTAGATCTACCAGCCCTACACGGGAAAGAGGAGAATCTCGAAAGCTAAAGTAGCCATCACTCACGCTTTTGAAAGAGGCAGCGAACTCAGCAACGCCGGGCACTGGGAAGAGAAAACGAAGGGCAGCGGGGGA
>NW_010406328.1:26038-43259 GCF_000710305.1 Buceros rhinoceros silvestris | reverse complement strand
ATATTATTATTAAACAAAATACAAGTGGACCGAATTGGATTTTTCTTCAGGTCTTTACAAAACATAACAGTTTTAGAGCTCTTCTAAACTTGCAGTTTGGCTTAAAGGTCTGTCATCTCTCACTAGGACTGTTTCTGTGCTTTTTTTACCTCTTAAATTCAGCCAAAGAAATTGAAAATCACTCACAGAATTGTCCAGGAATGATATCCAGTTCTGAAAGCCTTGTAGTTCAGAAAGATTTGAGTGCATTTGGGAGCACTTCTGTGAGCTAAGCTTCCACAGAATTCTCCTTAGAAACAGTAATGAGTTCTTTGTCTTAAAAAGGAATATTGCAGAAAGTTGAACTTTTTGTTCTCTTCCAAATCAAGCATGACATACTGTTAGTTGAAGAGCGCCTGCATCTAGAAAAATGTGGGAATATTATCCACGACTATTATTTCCAGAGGCTGAGCACCCTCTAAGTATCCACATCATCTTAGCCCAGTTGGGTATGCTATTGCTTTGGTATAACCTGAATGCTACTGATGAGACAAAGTTGATCACACTCACTCTTTACTCCCAGATGTACAGTAGGGGTTATTTCTGCACAGCAGCGCAGGTACCTCAAAGCTCCTTTCAAGGTGTTGTACTCCATAGTGGTCATTTTGAGGCTGTCTGGACTGAAGATTTGTCAGGTACAATCAGAAGTATTGAGGCGTTAAGAGTTTCACAGAGATCAAGGGCATTGCCTGAAGCAAAGCCATATATGCAGTGAACTTTTAAAAAAGCTTTCTTTGAAAAAGAAAAAAAGAGATGAAAAAGAAATGAAGTGCATTATTCAAGGTCATTCTGAAGGAAAATGGTGGTGCTAAAGAAAGAGACCACAGCTCCTGGCCAAAGGACCACATTCTTTCCTCAAGATCACAGGTTTCCCAGTGCTCTTTAGTGAGGTACCTCTACATGACATAATACAAAACATTCCTAGTGCGGATGCTGCTGTAATGATAAAACCATTTTGTTGTATTAGCACAGTAAATCTCTCTCTATGCAGGCAAACACCATCTATCCTTTACACACAATTCTGCTGCTATCTTTAGTGTCGTTGCTTCTGGCCCACCTGTGTCTACATTCAACTCTTAAGTCCTCAGTGACAACACCAAAGACACTACTGGAAAATAATCCTATACTCAGGGACATCCGTCTGTTTAGCTCAACAAAGAGAAGGTGATGGGCAACTTTTGTATGTTAGCCTCTACATAGAGAAGTGTGACAACAGGGAGCTCTTTAGCTTAGCAGAAAGAGATACAATGCTTCAGGATTTTAAAAGTGGAAACTAAACAAATTTAGACTGGAAATAAGGTCTAGAAAAAGTGATTTCCAATGTTATTTACCTGGAGAAAAAGTTCTTACAAGCTAGGGACTTTCCTAATGAAAACTGGATGCTAGTTTACAATGTACGCTCATATTTCTGGCAATCACTAAGTCAGGGATAAACTATGTGTGTGTTATACAAAATATCATATTAGGTTGTTACAGTCTGGCTTTACAGTTTAGGAACTACTGGAAATGATAAGGGTTTACTCCAAGAGATAGTGGACTGAGAGAAATGGGGTCAATACATCTACTTTAGGGGCGCAGCACGAGCAGCAGAACACTAAGTGCTGCCTTGTTACAAATCCAGGGGGAAGATTTTAAACCCATGTCTAGACCCTGACTGAAGTGAGCATCCATTTTACTGTGAACAAACGAAGAATGGTGTGGACATGGAGCTGCCCACGCTGTGGCTTCTCCTGCTGTAACATGTCCAATCTAGATCCCAGCAAGAAGAAGTGGCTCTCTGAGACGAGCATCTGACCATGCCACACCTGCACTTACATGGCATCTTTTATCTTTACCCTGGCATATCTCTGATATAAATCCTGTTGTGACCTAGAAAAATTAATATTCCTGGACAAGGATCAGTGCTTTTGCTCTTATTGTGGCTCCTACTTGGATACAAGGAGGCTCTGCACCTGCTTCTCAATGCAGAACTCAACCCCTTGCTCCTGCTCCTCTGCTCTCACTTTCACTGCACTGTTTTGGCCAAGTCTGTACATACCCAGTGCGCTCATCCCTTTTCTGCCCAGAGCTCTTCATACCTCTCACATGTGCTCAAGTACAGATAGTTTCCACAGGATTTGAGACACCTCTTAATACTTGTTATGTTGCCCTTACCCCTGCTAAGAGGGTTGATCCAGGGAGCACACTTCCTTCACCTGCCCCATCCATCGGTGTCTGTGCCTGGTGCTCCTGTGACACCTCAGTGTTTCAGAAAGAGAATGATCTGTGAATCAGAAGTCTCCATTGATAATAAATAAAATATAATCTAATGTAGTGTAAATTATTGTATATTAGTATATATACAGTTTAATGAATATAGTTATATAAATTATACAATTAATTATTGTAGGGCATTATACTACATTATACTACATTGCAATATCATTATAGATGCATTGCAGCAGGAAGTCTTCTGATTTGAGCAGGAAAGAAGAGATTGGAATTTAATAAACTGACGATTAAAAAGGAAGTAACAAATGGACTGCAATGGCTTGGAGAGCATGGGAATTTTAATTTTTATAAGGATTTATAATGTTTATCTGTGTTAGTAAAAACTGCAACTGCCTGAGCAAAACTTTTTTTTATTCAGCTGACATAGCACACAGCATTTATTTTTCTGTTTTTCTAAAGAGAGAGGCTTTTTATGAATTAGTGTACTGCAATGCTAAGTTTTATATTATCTATAAACTAAGGTAGTAGAAAAGTCACATCATTTTAACCTTGGAATGCAATAGGGAATGTGGTGGATGTGTAAAATTTTCATGCCCTCCAATGTCTGGTTAAGTGGTCAGTGCTGATGAGTGGGAGTTTGCATCCGTAGTATATTTTCATTGTATTTTCTTCCAGAGGGATCTCTGAAGTTTGGGCTGCATTTCCAAAGCAACTGAAGCCATGTAACCAGTCTGCTGGTGAGAAGATGAGCAGATCCTGACTAAAGCTTTTTTGGCAGCCTTGAAGGTCAGCTAAATACTGAGCACTTGTCACATAACAAAAGTTTTTTTCCTCACCACGCCATGCATCTTGAGACCAAGTAGTTTCAGTCTGTGAAAAAAGTCAAATGCATCTATGCCTTGTCGTTGGCGTGTCTTACATTTCTCCTTTAGACTGCAGGACTTAGAGTTGTTCAGGTAAGTATATATGATAATAACGTCCCTGCAATACAAAGAATTGTAGTTTTTACAGTATCTCACTTCACTGCTGCATTCTGGAAGAACAAAGGATAAATTATTTATCATCAAAAGAAAACTGTGTTAAAATACATTTTAATGCAAACTCCTACTTCAGTCAGTAACAGTTTGGAATGAAAAGTTGATCTGGTCTGAATGAATCCAAAATTTCTCCTTTTTATCTCCTTGTCTTAGATCAAAGCAAATATACAAAGCAAACAGGCTCTCTGAATAGAATAAACAAGGCCATGTCATAAGCACGGGTTTTGAAGAAAGTCATGCAGATGCTTTGCTAGTCTGTAAAACCAAGTCAACTGTAGCTGAGGTGGTTGTTTTGGATACTCAGCTATTTACCATTTTCCAAGGACCTTCATTTTCCTCTGGGTTCCTCCCTGTGTTTGTACAAAATATTGCCTTGTCTCCTTTCTGACTACAACAATCCTAACAATAAAAGATGATGCAATAAAAGTCCACATTCTACATATTTGTGTCTGTCTGTTTGTGTAGGGCTGCAAATCCTATGGGATAAGAGCTGCCATCTAAATGTAAGACTGGCGTGGCTGAACCAAGACCTGCTGGTCAAATTAAAGGGCAAGAAGAAAATGTACAGGCGGTGGAAGCAGGATTCTAGGAAGAGTATAGGAACACTCCTGGTTGTGTAGGGATGGGGTCAGGAAGGCCAAGGCATGGCTGGAGCTGAACTTGGCAAGGGATGCAAAGAATAATAAGGACTTCCTCGGAAAAGGAAGATCAAAGACAGTATATCCCCACTGGTCAGCAAGACTGGCAAACTAGTAACAACAGATGACGAGAAGGTTGAGGTACTCAATAACTTTTTTGTCCCAGTCTTCACAGCCAACATGTCTTCACACAGCTCCTGAGTAGATGGACCACAAGACAGGGACTATGGGAACAAAGTCCCTTTCACTGTAACAGAAGATCAGGTTCATGGCCACCTAAGGAACATGAACATACATAAATCTATGGGAGCTGATGAGGTGTATCCCAGAGTCCTGAGGGAATTAGCTGATGTAGTCATCAAGCCACTCTCCATAACATTGCAGAAGTCCTGGCAGTTAGGTGAAGTTCCTGGTGACTGGGAAAAGGGAAACATTGCAACTCTTTTTAAAAAGGGTAGAAACGAGAACATTGGGGACTATGGACCTGTCAGCCTCACTTCTATGCCGGGGAAGATCATGGAACAGAAGAGCCTAGAAGCTCTGCTAAAGGGGACAGCATGGCTTCACCATGGGCAAGTCCTGCCTGACCAATCTCATGGCCTTCTACAAAGAAGTGACTACATCAGTCATAGCCAAGGACAAGGGAAGACCTATGGATGTAATTTATCTGGACTTCTGTAAAGCCTTTGACAGAGTCCCCCACAGCATCCTTCTCTCTAAATCGGAGAGAGCTGGATTTTATGGGTGAACTGTTCAGTGGACAACAAATTGGTAGCGGTCAAAAGCTTGATATCCAGATGGAGATTGGTGACAAGTGGTGTCCCTCAGGAGTCTGTACTGAGACCAGAGCTGTTTAGTATCGTTAATGACATAGACAGAGGGATTGAGTGCAGCCTCAGCAAGTTCACAGACGACACCAAGCTGAGTGGTGCAACTGACATGTCTGAGGGATGGGATGCCATCCAGAAGGACCTGGACAAGCTGGAGAAATGGCCCAATGTCATATAAGTTTACTGAGTCTTGCTTTAAAACTTCCCTTTTTACCCAAATAAATGGCAATTATGCTACCATTGTCTGAACTTGAAACATAACTTATTTGGATTTTTGGACATCATTAAGCCACACAGATGACAGTGTAACATTAAAGAAACTGGAATGAACTGGTGCTGCTAAAATTTGCACTAGCAACTTTAGAGTTTGCAAATTCAGAAGTCTTGTCCAGGTCAAGTTAAAAAGGAAGATGCCTCTAATCTACTCTGCAGTAGGTGAAATTGTCATAAAAAGTTGGTGCTGCTACTTTTTTATTTTGTGAGCTGATTCATTATATCTCTTCCTGACTCCCTTCATCTTGGCCCGTGGCTTACTGGATCTGAACCAGTGACTCCCACTGGTTGAGAACAAAGAGTTCCCTGTTCTCACTGGTACTGTGGAAATTTGCCATCTCCATTGTGCACCACTAGCTTGGCAAGCTGGTTTGATGACACAAGCTATTCCCAGCATAATCCATCTAGCTGTCTTTCCTCAGAGGGAAAAATCGCTTTTATTAGAGGCCAAAACCGATAGATGCCACTGGGATCACAGGACCTTTTTTTCCTTTCCATTGCTGACTAATCTAGCAGTGCCAAGAATTAAAGTGTTTCTCAGGAAAATCACTGTGACTATGATTAAGCAGGGAAGTCAATACCCATTTTCAGCTTTTGACCCTTTCATTCAAACTTTGGATTTTAGTAAAAACAATCCCAAGTGCTTAGAAGGGACTGTGACGCTGTCAAAGAACAAGTAGTATTGCACAATACAATTGAGATCTAAAGAATCAAGTTTTATGAAAGATCTGGTTCTTACGCCTTTCCACACTACTCTTAAGAAGCAAATGGAGTGAATCTTAACACCCATTTACTGCAAGCTAGCAAAAAAGAACGGGAAGAAGTGATGCTGGCCTAAAATAAGTTTAACAGTGAATCAGAAATGCCAGATGTGAGATCAATTGCAACACAAGGGTCACTGTATTGTTTCAGGGACACATTGCATGTTGCACCGCTTCTCCAACATCCAGTGAAGTTAAGGAAAGCTCAGGAAAGCTGTTGAAAACAGAGGGGTTAACTCAATAGAAATTGCTTTGTCTGAAAGACATTGAACTAGTGTCTGAAGCAGGTGATATATTCCCCTTTAAAATACTGTAAAATTCTGGTGTTGACATAAGAACACGCAGAACAAGTCCCATTTCTCAATTCCCAGGCCGTAGGAGAAGTCTGCAACTCAAAGCAGGGTACAAGAACAGACCAAGTCCGTAACGATGCTTATCCAGGCCTATGTCCTAAATTCCATTTTTTCTGCAGCTTAGACTGCCAGCTGCCTGCACATTATTGCCACTCATATTTCCAAAGGTGTCCATCTGCACTATTTTTGGTGTCTCAGCTAGATGAGAATTTCTCTGTTGCTATCAGTTTCTTTTAAAAGACAGCTAAGTCAAGAGGAAAATTATTTTTCAAATTTCTTCTGTGAACTTTCTTGTCAGTTTGGGGTTTGTGGGTTTACTTCAGTTGGATTATTCTTGGAAGCCATGGACAGAATCCATCTCACCACAGTGCTGGTGTCTACATCTGAGCCAGCCAGCGAGGGCTGCCTTCAGGAAGCAATTCAACTCATCTGTCAGTTTTAGGCATTAACTTTAGGATAAGTTTACTCATGTCCTAATATGCTCATTTGCATCTTTGGGTTCTGAAGGGAACCCAGCATACACAGAATGTAGAAGTATGTACATACACACATATATCAGGAGTTATATAGACAGATGGTAAGCCAAAGATCAAAACAGGCATTTGTGTTTGGAGAGAGGAGACCTGTGCAATGAACTTATCAAAACAAGATAGTTCTTGAGTTCAGGATAATACGACAGAATGTGCGCCTAAACAGGTTGTGTCTTTTGCTTGGTTTTTTCTTTCTTTTTTTTTCCTGCAGCTAAAACAATAACCTTTATTCCACATACTTTTTCACATTTTTGTAAAAGTCAAAATTAAAATATTTTAATCACGAACTAAAAAAAAAGAAATCAAACTGAACTATCATGTGACATGTTGCATCAGAGAAATAGTTTGCTCCCCTGCATTTCTGTTTCCTGCTCCAGATCTATACTGACTGTAGCCTCTATGCGGCATTGTGAGATCTTACTCAAGGGCAGAACAGAAGACATCATTGAACTCTTCACTGAACAGGCAATAGAAACTCATTTCAAAGAATCTGGTCCCTAAGCATTTTGTTCAAGGTAACTTAAACTGCTGAAGCAAGTTCTAATAGTTAATTGTGGATTTTACAGTTGGTGAACATGTAAAGTAGCTCTGAGCCCTATAGGGTGATCTTTGCATCCCTTCTGCTCTCAGGTATCCTCCAGGCACTCACACAAAAAGATCAGTTCTATTTTTACTTTGTTTCAGTTTCAGGATATCTCTGAACTCTCCCATGGCAGACAGTGATCTGGAGTGTAAGATTCGATTTCTCCACTGGGCTGACTAGTCCATACTTCATTTATCATATTCTATTTTTCCAGTTGTTTCCTGTCTAATGTAAACCTCTTAATTTTCAGGCACCATTAGAGTTTCTGGGTGAGTTTATCTCTTTTTTCTGAGTTTTATTCTTTATTTCCACTGTCTAATTCATGACATAATTCCAAATAAGTTTGTTGTCCTGACCCATGACAGCAAAGACTACCGAATTACCTTCCTTTTTACTACTTTTTACTGCTGCTGTACACTGAGAAGAGAGCTTCATTTGCCACACTGAAGACTTCTGTTCTGTTTAACATGGTGTGGGATGACTCAAAATACACTGGAAGCTTTGACAGTTTTTGCAGAGGCTGTCACCATCTACATGGCATTTAGGTCTTACTTCAAGAATAACTATTGAGTATGTACCAGTTGTATTTGCAGTAACCCAAAAAGGAAATCAATCCTGATGCACCTAAGGCATAAACATCTAATATTTTTTATCTTATCTCTTAGAAGTGTTTTTAATTAAAAGCTGCAACCATTTTTCTTTTTTTTCTTTGTGTAGCAGGAAGGAGTTACAATAATGCAGTATAAAAAACTTATCTTTGGCATTTTTATAGCTGCAACATATATTGCTTGCTAATTGCAGCAGAATATTTTTAGAGCATCTTAAATTTGTTCTTCATTTGTAATATTCCCCAGAGATATATAATAGAGGAAGAAGTAAATAACAAGTCATAGTTCTAGACGAAGACACCTTTAGCTCTTCCGTAGGTCTGTTATCTTTACAAGGCTGAGACTCCTGCCTGTTCTAAAGCAGTGTGCAGTCACCTGCGGATCTTGCCTAGGAAGTATTAAAAATGATTTTGTACACAGCATCGGATTTTGATTTTTAAAGTGGTTTCAGACTGCTGCCATAACTTTTTCCTTATTTATACTACCAGGCAACTCTACAGCTGAGACAGATTTTATTAAATTGTCTCTGTGTTTAACAAAACAAAAAGCAACCAAAATAACAGCAAAAACTCCAGCTCTTTCGATGCCAGATGCTTGTAAATTATGTTTCTTCCCAGAAATGTTTATGAAATTGTGTCAAAATGAAAAAGAAATGGGATTATATTCAAACCACTGTTTATATGTCTTAAGAATTTTGTGTTGCAATATGAAGACACTTTAAACTGTTAATTCATAAAGAATAATCAGGGATCTATTTCTCCCTCACTCTGCCTCTACCTCATTGATGGGAAAGCCAATTGCAGATCAACTTAGTTTTTTATAATTTTTGATAGACAGACATATCTTTCAAACTCTACTTCCAGATAATACCTGAATTTTCAAGGATCCAAATGCCTTCTCTTGGCAGCAAGTGTTTCACAAAGAAGCTTATGAACATGTTTTTGGGCTGCTTTGCAATGCAGACCAAGGGGGCTTCAGGCTACAAATCACCGGTGAAATACTCTTCCTTATTATTCCCTTTTTGCCGTAATGCAGCGTAACTTCACCAAATGAGGTCTTTATATCTTTAATGACCTTGACATAGCTCGTATAGAAGTTGATTATTCAAACACAGTAAAGATCTATGCATTTTATTGCTTTGTAATTTTTTTCTTTTTCTATTTTGCGTTCTATGCGGAAGTAATTTTTTTTTTCAAAAAACTTGCTCAGTATATTTCTGGACATTCCAAATTCACTTTCCTTTCCTGTACTACAGTTTCCCCCTCTGTTTTTAGTCTCTCTTTCATTTTTAATTATTAACTAGACTACAAATGCCTACTCTACTGCTGAAATGCATTATTTAAAAAAAAGGCATCTGTTCTGATCACATTCCTATTCATCGGGCTGTGATTGACTTGAAACAGTTTCCCCAGAGTAAAAGATGTCTTGATTTCTGGATTCAAACCCTGTTGCTTGCGATAGAAAAACTTGTAAAAGAATAGTAGTGCTTAAATCTTACTATTTCTACAAATGCTTTATTCATAACCTGAGGTTCTCTCATTTTAAGATAGAAGTGTGGTATATAAAGTTGTTTCAAATATGAGCACCAAAATTTTGGACAAAACATTGCTGCAGCATAATACACAGCAGGAACCGTGAAGCAGCAGCATAGATAGATACAAATAACTTGCTTAATTATCAACTATACACTGCAGACTAATTCATTATTGCTGTTGCTTGTTGTCATTTTATAATTTATCCAAGAGGATTCCAAAATTCCAAAAATGGAATGACAAATGCTGTCAAGATGTGCAATATATGTTTATCTAATCTTCAAAACCTTCAGAGAGAAATTCATCCCATGTACTATAAACATTTACCTACTACAAAACTCTTTTTTTTTTTTCTTGATCTTCTCTGTCAACTTTGCAGAGAACCTCTTGGATTAGGTTTCCAACATTTTTGTTTAAAATTAGGTGAGATGAGTCCCATCTGAAACAAATGCAGATAAAAAATGGGCCCTATTTAAATCTAAATATTATGAGCCTAATTAAGCTGTAAAGTCTACTATGGAGTTCACTATCAAAACCACAGTGAATAATTCAAGTCATCCACTCTCCTACTGGAGGCAAGAGAATTGCTATAACAGGAAAGCATACGGCAGATGCCTACTGTGGGCTTTCTGAATCAGGTCCAATGTTAAATACATTCTCTCACTGTTACATAGAAGGCCCCAATACTGCAGTAACACGAGAATCTTAGGATGCCAAGCAAAGTTTTCAGTCACATTACATTTTGAAGTTGGAAAGAGGAAGTCACCGTGACTAAACCTGGCCTCACATCGTCTGTAGTTTCAGACTATAGTCAGTGGAATGGAATAGGATCTTCTGCAGTTGAATTAGGTGCCTGCTGTAAGTTGTCCCTCTCCAATAAATGCAGCAGGATCTTGCAAAACGTTAGTCTCACTTTGCTAATCTTAAAGTTTTGCACACCTGTGGTGCAATAGGCAGGACAGGACCTTCATCTCAGAGGATGAGCTGTGCAATGGTGTCATCATTTTGTGTCAGAAATCTGTGCTTCACTGGACACTGATGACGAAGGCGTCTACTGTTCTCCTAGCTCTGCACTCCTCTTTCACAAGAAATCTGATTCTTGGCACGCCTGCTATACTTGTTCAGTGCATGCAACTTTACAGCTAAAATGTCCTGGGTCTAGACGGTGTTGATGATTGTATTTTTTGCAGGTTAGTGATAATGTTCTTTACCTGCAGAGCATTTTGGACAATCTGAATTCTGCCTAAAGTCTTCCATAACCAGAGAAACATTATTCACATGCTTTAGCTTCAGGAAATGTACAGGGATGTAGAGAGAGGGTGTTTGACAGGGACAATAAATGTGTTCTTATTTGTAAGGTTAGCTTATGGCAGGACAAATTTGAGTAGAAGATGCAGCTTTCAACATTATTCATAGGCAGTTGGGAGTTCAGTCAATTGTATCTATGAAGAAAACAGAAACAACTTTTCTTTTGGGAAATTTACAGCATACATATTGATGACACGAACCCCAGATTTTTTTTCTTCATTATCATGTAGTTCAGCTGGAAAGAAATTTCTGCTCTTTGCCACATCTCATTTCCCTGTCAGTGTTCGAGGTTCAGGTTCTTTGGGTGGTATCTAGCTATGTAGTCCAACTGACTGACAAATAAATGACCCTGTCTCACTTTTTTGTCAGTTTAGAATCATGTCCTTTCCAGTTCAGAAATAACTTGTAGCATCCTTGCATTAGAAGTTTCGGCAAATTTACAGAATATAGTTAGAAATCTTGCTGAAATTGCTTTTCCCAATGAACTCTCATCATTCCTGTCCAGGGCTTACTGGTAGCTACAACTGCTCAGGGGTCGTGATCACTTCTAAGCTCTTTTGCCCAATAAATATTCTTCCCCTTCAGCCCATACAAAGGCTACCAGCATTCTTAGAGGATGAAGAGAAGACCTTGCCTTGAATAATACCCTTCTGTGCAAGGGCAAGAATGTGGCAGAATGAGGAATCGATGGGGATTTGACTATGCATCTCGTAGCTCCCCAGTATGCTTGTTCAGCTGAAGCAGAGAGGGAAGCGATCTGCTTCGGAGGACTTGCTGGTCAAAACTATTACCACCTACCAACGTCCACCCAAGTCTGAGCTTTGAGCAACATTTCTAAATGTTGCTCTGAAATCCAGCAGTATTGACGCCTCAGAGTAGAACCTTAGGAGTAAGTATGAACTGTGCTACACTAAAAGTACGTTAAGTAGCAAAACTAAATCATCAAAACCCAAAAATGGTGCCAAAGTTTTGTTTTCACGTGAAACTTTAACTGAGTGCTTATATGAATGTTTCTCATAAAGCCATCATTAGTGACATATTCATCTACTTTTTCACAAAAAAGCAAGAGCCTATCAAGCTGCTTTTCTTACTTCTTCATTCCACACATAGCTTATTGAAATTGTGCACAGTTTCTCTACCTTACTGACAAGTTAATTTGACTGAAACAGAAGCTTCCATAAATAACAATTGTAACTAGGTTACCACTTCATACTCCATTTATCCTCTTTAGCAGAGCAATTCAATAAGCCAGGAGGACTCAAGAGTTCCCTTAATCTTTCTAAACATGCATGATTATTGATTTTGTTTTTAAATCGGCAGGAATTGGAAGAAGAAAATTAAGTAACTGAGTGATGGAAACTATGTAGTTTAGAACATAAGAAAACTTCAAGAATCCTAATTTAGCTCTAATTCCTTTACAAATTACTAATTAACTCTTTTTTTTCAGTCATTTAAGGAGATGTTAGAAATTTTAGTTCAAACTTTGAAGTTTCCCTTTGCCTTTGTTGACCTTTGCATTAGGACCAGAGTGCACATATAGCTGTTCTAATGAAAGTCTGTTTGTCTTTTGATTGTTGCTCAAATAACTTTTCTCCAATAGTATTCTTCCATTTTGCAGCTGTTGATACCAGAAAGTTTAAATAAGTTCAAGAGAATTTCCCATCTTCTCCTCTGACTCTTTAGAAGTTGAAAACTCTGAAACAGAGAGTAAGGATGAATTAAATGAAATGAGGAGAGGCCTGATCCTTTTTGTGCAAACCAAAATGAATCTAAATTGTGGTGCCCATCCATTTTATACTGTGAGGTCAGAATCCATCTCATCTGAATTGAAACACCTAAATCTACTTGTCTGGATGGCTCCTTTTATAACCATATAATCATTGGGAAAACTGAAGCACACTTAGTGTACAGTCTGTCTGAACTGTTTATACAGAGAATTATTATTATTATTATTAGGAGAAGATGAATCATGCTCTAGAAGTAGCTATTTCCTTTCACTGATCTGTAAAGGAAGTCTACTGGGGCTACTGCAGATGGAGACATCCACATTCTATCAAGTGATTCCTCCCGGTTCTATCCAACACAGCATGTGATTTCAGAAGAATAAGGTCAAATCTTTTGAAGATAAATGAAATTAAGATACTGAAAAACATCCCCCTACCTCCACTGCCAAGAATATCTTCTCAAGATTGTAAAACCCATATCCAAGCTCTGAAATAACATGAATGCTTCCATTTTGTCTCAGGTATTTGTGAACTTAGGAAGTTTCTTGCCTCACACATGGGGAAGATGACTTCTTATGCTGAGTAGAAAGATCTACTGTAGTGCTGCAAAGAGTTCTCTTCCTGTCTTCCATATTCATTGGCATTGTCATTGATAGCTACAGCAATTCTAATGCAACAATAAAGTTCTAGGAAGGAAGGAGAACAGCAGGGATGGTCTCTTGTGCTCTTACGAGATCAGAATCCACAAGCACTGAATGAAGAAAGAAAGAACTATCTTTGCCTGACTGGGGCAGGTCATTTAATTCACCTGCCTCATTGCAAGTGCCATTACCACAGATATTTCAGAAAAGGGAGATATAAAATTTAATATTATATAGCCACAGCAATGGAAACATTCAATAAAGGCAAATCCTGATGTGTTATGATCTTGATGTCACATGTAGTGTCTGCATGGATCTTCTGCCTAACATGGGTCATGGCATTATACCACTAATTCTTCTAATGGTCCAGGCAACTTCTGTTTGACCTGAAACATGTCCTAGAAAGACCCAAAGGCTTTACTTGGGTCAGAGGTTTCAAATGATGGAAAATGTATCCTAGGCACTTTGTCCTAACTTTTAGTGCTAAACTTTTACAGTGTATTTCGAGTTTAAATTTGTTGAGCTTCAACTTTCAGCTGTTGAATTGTACCATCCATTTGTCTAGCAGATTAAAGAGCCTTGCACTGTTAGAAGTTATCTGTCTGCGTAGATACTTATATATGTGATCATGTCACCTCTTAACCTCTTTTCCTTACATTATTCTTACAACATAAATGAAAAAGAGAAAGACAAAAGATCATATTTTACAATCAAGTGCATCTGGACAGGTTCTGTTGAAAATCGATGTCACAGAAGTGTGGATGAGAAGAAGGAATATGTCTATTGATAGCAAGGTATGGTTTCCAGGAAATTCTGTGAACATTAAATGAACATCCTACTGTTTTTGTTGATGCTAGCTAAGTGGGTATCACATGGCCTCTGTGAGGGCAGCATAAGTGCCGGCTGAATCAAGCGCAGAGAAGCCGCTGCAGCCTTTCTAGCCAAAGGAAAGATGTAATCTGCATCGATTTTTAAAGATAAAGGACTTAGACTGGGATTCATAGAGTCCACTCTCACTCCTATCCTAAAACCTCAATTTTAGCACCTCTTCTAAGTAATTTAAGGGTTATTTTCTTTCTTTCTTTGTGATTACTTTGGGTCAAAAGGTTTCACTTTTTTGAATTGACATCATAGTGAGAAATCAGGCTTTTTCTGTATTGATTAAAAAGTATTGCTTGGATTATAAGCGTCCCAGGAAAGCTGTAGCATTTTTAACTTACTGCTGTAAATATTCCTCTAATGGATTAAATTAAGAAGTTCGTTACTAGTGGAATTGCAACACGTGACCATTTAACCCAGCCTATCTCTCTTAAGGAATGGTCCTAACGGTTTGTGGCAGCTGCACGTCTGCTCTGCTTGTCCTGAACACAAGATCATTACAAAGCCAGGCTAGTTTTGAGTCATTTTCCATCCTAATCAAGATTCCTCGTGGATCTGCTGTCAGCCCAGCCTTTGGATTAGCAGCAACTTGCTGCATTTTTTAAATGGCCTGAACTGATTGAAAACAAATTAATTTTAGAGTGTAAAACTTGTTACTTATGCATTACTCTCCTCATGGTACAGTGAATTCACACTCCCAGATCAAACAGGATACAACCTACCCTATGTCAGTGAGAGATATGCAACGGAAAGCATCAGTTGTACCTGTCACTCCCTCTGATATATATCTTCCTCCGTGAACCTTGCAGACATTTGGAAAGAACCCTAAATTTGTTTTAAGTAAGTGTGTAAACAACTAAACAACAACAACAACAACAAAAGGTGGGTTAAATAATAAATATGGTGAAATTCATGAGCTGGACAAAACGATAAATGGATTTTGGAAGGATACCCAAAAGCAACTTGGGTATGCCAGATCATTTCCCCATGGCAGTAGGGGAGACTTTTTCTGCCCATATAGAGACGGCAAACTCCCATCCAGAGCCATTAGCACAGAAAATAAACTCTCTGACTATACCACCTCCGATGTACAGCTACTGCGTACCTCACCAGCTCAGGGAGCACTGAGGTGTGCACATCTGGAGGCATCCTTCTGCTCATAAGCTCTTTTAGATCAACTTCATCTCACCTAACCTTAGACCTTTGAGACAGATATCTTAGAATTGTAACTGCTTTCAATTCTCTCTATAGCCAGTGGGGGAGAGGCATGTTTATGAGAGAATGTTTCAGTTCCCTACAGTTTGAAACATCTTGTGAAAGAGCTTTACTCCTTCCATAGACCTAAATGCCATTCAAGGCGATGAGTGTGTCTTGATAGGGTTCAGGGCAAATAAATTATATCCTTGACACCGGCAATTTCAGGATGAAAAACAATCAGTCCAACAAAACTCCCAGTCATCCACCATGGATGAAATTATTTTAAATCACTAAAAATTAATATTTTTGTTTTGATTTTAAGATTTTTGAATTTTCTAAAGCAAAACAGTGGGAAATCCTGAAAAAAACACACCAAACACCCTGCATTTCCACAAAAAAACAGAGATGTTTAGGAAATAGCAAAAATATTTTTTTAAAAATTTTTTATCTGCTGTGTCTTACAAAATTATAAAATTCACAACACATTCTGATGTTGCTAAATTTCGATTTTGTAAGTGAAATTTTGTAAGAAAAAAATCAGCACAACCTTCTCTGAGTATCCTGGAACTCCAGGAAGCCAAGCCAAATTCTCATCTCCCTCTGCCCCCAAGACAAACTTTTAGATCTCACCGTATCTTATGAAATACAGTGAACACTGGAACTGCAAAGGAGAAATTCAGGAATATATAAAATCAGAAAACACCATCAGTCTGGAAGATAGGAGCTGAGATCAAAAGCAGGCAGCTAGCAAACGCGTGTCTTCAGAATCACCGGTGCAGAACAGGCAGCAGAACAGAATTTGGACTAGTTCTCAAAAAGATATGAACTTGTTCAAAACCGAAAGAAAACATAGGATTTAAAATAGGACAGCCATAGTCCTGAGCTATGCATGGTATCATTGGATGTTTCCATGTTCCTTTTTGGCCTAGAAGTCTGATGACTTCCATTAAACTTCAGCAGAGAGAGGAATATGAGCTATCTGGCCAGACACTTCTAACTTAAAGCAAAGCCCGAGGTGCTTCCATTTGAATGAACACACATGTGCACACATGATAGGATACCTATTCCCGTTTCTTCTGAGATCTGGCTGCTAAGGGCTTGCCTCCCAGATTTCTTCCCCTTTTTCCAGCGCTTTTCTGTCCCTCTCTCTTTCACGCAGAAAACTTATGCATAATTCTTGCCGGAAACCCACACTTGTACATTCATTTTCACTGCCTGTTTTTCATGTTTCAGGCAAAACTCTGAATCCATCCTGATACCTGCAGTGTTGTTCTCACTAATTTAAAAATGGTGTGTCATTATCATCTTATAGTGAGCAGAATAGCAACGAGCATGGGTTGAAAAATTGTTGATGAAGAAATTCCATATGTTTCAATATCCCCTGAGATTCACAGAGCAGATGTGAGCAGAAATGGAAGGACTCTGATTTTCTCCCCACCAGACTTTTCCCCCAGCATAAGTAACCAGGACTTTTCAGACTTTGCAGTCTCTTGGGATGCTTTTGTTCTTGAGGCCAGGTAGAAACTGTAGGGAATGGCAAAGGACTAAAGAAGACTGGAAAACGGAATTTTCTTCACCAAAAAAAAAAAAATATTTATTACTTGGGTCACATGGGGAGCTTTCCAGGAGCAGAATGTGCTTCTGAAAAGCAGGAACAAGCCTTTCCTGAAAGGCAAAATTCACAGGAGTTCTGGTTTTTGAGAATTAAGAGTTACTTTTCTAGTGTGTCTGTCTGTCTAAATATGCAAAATTCTCTACCTGAAGCTCCAGAGAGCAGATGCCTGAGGAGCCAGGAGAGCCAGACTGATGAAAAATATAAGGCTGTCTCAGCTCCCAGTTGATCATCTAATGTGAACCAGCCCTAAAATTCCCAGCATGTGAAAATACAAAGACAAGGTTTCTGCTAGCACCATTGTTCTACCACAGAAACATCTTTTTTTCTCATTTGAAGCAATTTTTAAAGTACATTAGTTTCAAATGCACTTCCTGAGGAACTAGGGATCATTTGAAAATGAGGCTGTTGCCGGCTAAGAAGAAACCTGCTCATGCGGGTTTATACAGCTGCACATGTTCCTGC
>NW_010406328.1:24339-25934 GCF_000710305.1 Buceros rhinoceros silvestris | reverse complement strand
GCTGATAAAACTAAGAAGTTTTTCAAATGCCCGTAGGATGAGCTTGGAGTCAATATACAGAAGAACAGTGCTTTTCTCACACAAAATTTACACATACTACAAGACCAACATCTACCTGTGTATAAGGCAGATTTGATGCTTGTCTATGCTAATTCTATGTTTTATGCAGATGATTTACTCAGTCACTGGGTAACAGGTACTTGAAAAGGAGCTGAACACTGAGCAGGGATCCTAGGTGTTTAGTGCTGTCAGTGATAGTCTGTGACTGGAGTGTCTGATGCAGTAGGACAAGACAGTTACTTCCCATCATCTTTTTACATGTTTTTGTCTGTGAATGAATGCATGGATCTACATACATGCATTTAACAACAATCACATAGATATCTGTGTGCATATTCATATAGCTTTGTGCATATATAAATCTTTGTTGTATGAAAGTTTGTGAGAGGCCAAGATGCTTGATTATCTCACACTCCACATGCTACACTCACAGTGTGAAAGCAATCATTTAAAAAAACATAGGGTGCAGGGGGAAACAGCATGAAGCAATCCCTCCTCTCTCTCCTTCATTTCACAGCTGGCATTCTCAAAGCCTGTTACCCAGCTCCTGCAGCTCTATGCATGACCAGGGGAAGCTGGAAGGAAACACAAGAAATGCAGCATTTCAGCAGCCCATTTGGGTTAGGGAATACAGGGAAAGATGCTGTATCCACAAGAATTTGTTGCTCATGGTGCTAGGGTGAGCTGTGCACCCATGCTCTCACAGGATTCATGCTTATATTAGCAGGGCTGTTACCAAATAGTTCATAGATTATTGTTAGAAATGGCTCATTCTCTGATGCAAGTGGAAAGGAAGATTCATACTTGCTCTTAACCTACCTACTGCCTCCATGCAAATCCGTTTTCGTTTGGGCTTTGTGAATGGCAGTAGTGTTGAGCGCCTACTCTGATGTCTTCATGCACAAACCATGTGATATCAGGCAACCTCAAAAATATTAAGTCTATTACGAAGCTTATGTATCAGGTTTTCATAAGCCAGTGAACTGGATAAAGCAACTGACTGTTCTGTGGAAGGCTGAGTTTCACTCTTCCAGTGATAACGTGGTTTCCCCCCACCCCCCCCAAGATATCAAGTAATTTTCCAGTTTGCTGTTTGGGCTTTAAGCACAGCTTTTCCAACATACCATCTAAAATACACAGGACAAGAGAGATTTTTCTATTTGGTGCCCTTGAGATGATCTCCACTTTTGTAAATTTTTTTCCCATAGAATCCAGACTATCAGTGCTATAAATGCTGAAAAGTGACATTTTTCTCCTCTGCTGCCTGTTAAAATGCCCAGTGCAACATTTGCAGAGGTGCTTCATTTATGTAACTATGCTAATTTTCCTCTGTCATCTTCCTCTTCATGCTGAAATGAAAAACCTTAATTCATTAAGGCCTGTAAGGGACTTTAATTGTGCTGGCTGGCACAAATTATAGAAATGTAGTAAGTTTATCTCCTGTAAAATGTGGAAAGTTGGAGTTTGGATGAAAGATGCTTTAAAAAAAAAATATTAATTGGGTTTTAGCACATGGTCATGTTGCACAATTCCAT
>NW_010406328.1:1557-24206 GCF_000710305.1 Buceros rhinoceros silvestris | reverse complement strand
CTGCTCACAAAGAATAGTGAGAAAACTACTGGCACTACCTTACTCCAACTAGTTTTTCCCCTTTCCTTGGCCTCCCTGAGGCTAATACAGCTCTATCTGTCCTAAGGATAAACTGTGGCATTGAGTCCTCAATGTATTCAGGTAGACCATAAGCCAATATTTCCTTTGAATTATGATATGATGAATAAGCAAGGCTTTTGTGTTGATAAAAGAAAGCTTGAACCGACATGTTGCAGCTCCATCTCTCTTCTCCATCCCAGGGTGACCGTGACTCCCAGGAGCTGGCAGGACACCTGTCAGTGAAGGAATACTCTGAAGTTTGGCCAGGTTTGAGCGTGTTGAAAAGGCGGGCTTGAAGGACTGAGGTGTTTCCTGCCTGCCACTGCTTGGGCTGCCCCAGTACTAGAGTATACCACAAAGGTGATCGCACTGAGCTCCTCTTGAGAACTGCAACTCAGCCAGGGCAAGCTGGAACAAGCACTGCTTTACATCACTATTCCAAGCTGGACACAACGGCAGCCCAGGAGCAGCTTCATAGCCTTATTTTGTGACACACAGGTAAGTCTGCTTCAGACATTTCAGTTTAATGAGTTAATAGCTTTATATTATTCTCCTAAACATCTATTGTTAACCACTGGCAGAGACGACATACAGCTAGAAAAATTGTCTGACCCAGTATGGCAGCTCTTACACTCTGATCTCATGAAAAGTTGCTCTGAAATCCTCCAGCAGATTTGCATGAAAGTGGAACAGTAGAATCTGATGCCAATTTTGTCTAGTTACAATTGTTTAATTTTTGGATGCTCTAACAATCATACTATTGTGTTAGCCTTTTAATGCTGAAATGCTTTGAAAACTTCATTTAATATGTCCTGCCAAATATGAAAGCTAAAACCAGACAATGGAAGCCTGATTCAGGTAATGAAATTGTGTTTTAGAAATAAAGAAATAAATCAATAAAACGGGAAGGTATTGAATTTGTCTGATTATTTCCTTCCAGACAACAGCAGAGTAGAGCAATTTCAAAGCCAATGTAGATTGCTGAGGCTCAATGCTGCTGTTATTTTTTAACCCGCTACTATTAGAATTTTCTTTCTCTGGGGAGCATGTCAGACCTTTCCAGGCTATTCCTCACTGGCAACATTGAAGTCAAACTTCAAAGAAACAAAGAATAATGCTGGTTTTTTCCCAAGCAACCACCAGCTTGTTCTAAATAAGAGATAAAATATAGTATAGTAGTAGGCCATATATTTTTGATCCACAAAGGTGTCAATACAGAGGTTTTGTCTATTACTACAGACAGTGAAATCTTTGCCTCAGTCTCATAAAGAGCACTTCACTATTAGCTTCTTTGCAGCCAAGCTTCCCCATCAATTTAATATCAATTTCACAGAAGAACTCTCCAAGGGAGGTTTGCAACTAAAGTTAAAGCTGCAAACTTTTTCAAAAGCAAGTATGTCATGGGCTCTTTGTTTCAGTGCTTTTCTTCTCAACATTGTTTGTTTTGGGGAGAAGGTTAAAGACAAGAAGGGAAAGACTCTTGGTTCACAAAAGGATTGTTTACAAGCCGAATGTCCATAGGAATGGAAGTGGACAAGATACATGTTCAGTGACCATATTAACATCTACTCTCTTAAAATGGCATGAATTTTAATGATCAGGATAGCATCTGTTCTACTCCAACTGAGTATTTGACATTTTGGTAATGTAATGTCAGGATTTCCAACATGGGTAAAAAACATGTTATATCCTGTATCAAAATTCCAGCTATGCCCAAACCCTCATGTATCACAGCACAGAGTGTGTTGGACTTATGAAATATGCCAGAAGTGTTGGACTAGCCATGCATATATGGATCATCTATATATACATGTTTGTGAATTCCTCAGGCCATGGAATAGACTCAAAGCATCCATCTACTGACCTCAGGTAGTCTTCTCATTCTGAGGAAGAAAGAAATATGAACAGCAGTAACACCATTTATCTCTGTGGCACTACCAAATTTCAAATAGTGGCATGGCTCCATTTGAACCCTACCAGGATCACATAGATAGGTCAGGGAATGCCTCTGGCATCAATTGCAAGAGAACAGAGGAGATCCCATTTACGTCCACTGCAGGATGAGGATAGATGACTCCTGAAACTGAAGCTAACTAAAACTATAAATCTGTTCAGAGGATAAATCTCAGAGGGAGATACAAAGCAGGGTAGATTAGTCACAGGACATCAGGACACTTTGTTTAAGGTTACTTTATTGAAGTAGTAAATAAAAGCTGCTATCTGATGCTCCTACAAGTAGTATATGTGAAACCAATCAGTTTTCTCACACTGAACACTCTCATAAACATTTATAGGCAATAAACCGTGGCTTCAGTGAACACAACTGTGCAGCTCTCATCACACAAGATGCTCTTTTCTGGAAAACACCTATGAGAGACTTTGTTGCTCATACCATACCCAGCCTTCAGACAAATACCACTGGCATTAATTCTAGCCAAGTCTTTTTGACTGAAGCTTGCTCACCCACCAAAGAATTAAACAAAAAAAAAAATTTAATTAGAGGGCAGTTTTATTAGCATTTCTTGAAATGTGTCTAGAGCTCTAAGGGAATATATTTACAGTTTACTGGGAGGAATCAAGACTGTGTTTTCTCTGCAAGCCATGAGACGGCAACTCCTTGCTACCATATTTTACAGGCAGGACATCACTTCTGTCAGACAAAATGTGCACATACCCAAGTTAGACTCTGAACTCCCTGTACTGCTCAGTTGAGTTGCAGCCTGAACAGTGGCAGCTATATGGAGATAATCACTTCTCTGCTAGTTCCCCACTCTGAAAACCGCTTTGATTAATTAAAACCTCTTTGAGTGTAGGTGGAAATGCCAGTGCACTCAGCATGAGTGAGGTGGCAGCATTACAGCAGTTATTGAAAGGTGGAGCATGAGATGTTCCTAATGCAGGATAGGCACTCAGCCAGCAGGGTCTGACATCTCCTGGACTCACTCCCCCATCACCTTCAGACTCTGGATCTGCAAATGCTTTGCGGATCGTTTAGGATCACTGAATCACTCTCACTTTGGATCTGCTCTCTGGAAGGGTGTTCCACTATTTCGGTCTGTTCTCATTTCGGATGGGATGCCGAACAAAATCAGTCTCCTATTCATCATACACACGCCTATAAACTCCCAGGATTGTAGCAAAGCAATTGTGAAGATGTCATGGCAAGCAAGGGCAGATACACCAAGCTGAGGGGCACAAAGGTGAGAGTGAGCCAGTATTTCTCTCTGCATCATCAGCTCCCTCAGACAACATGAAATTACATCTTTCAGAGTTGATTGGATCAGCTGTCCTCTCCCTTGGGCCTTTCCTGAACATTTCTATTAGCACTCCCTACAGACACACGAGTCAAAATAGACCATCACAAGTTTTCAACTTAGATGCTTGGAAGATTGTCAGACACCTGTGCTAAATGCAGTAAGAACAGAACTGACAAGATACCTGTTTGAAGTTATTATCTGTAAGCCAAGTAAGAGACTTCTGCACGCTTCTGGGTGAAGACTAAGGGCAGCATATCAGACTAGAGAGAAACCAACAATTTTGGAGAATTGTGCTTCTAATCTGTTTCTGGGGAATCCTGGTTTGACATTGCTTTTTCTTTTTACCCTCGCAAAGGCCTTTTTTCTCTTGTCACAGTGGGGACTTTCTGCTGCTCACATTAGCGGCTTTACATGAGCCTTCATAATTGTTTCTTATAAAATACGTTGATTTCTATCATCCTGTTTAATGATGTGCTACATTGTTTATAAGATAATGCAATGAACCCACATTGAACTCATTCTATTATCCCATAAGTAATGCAATAAACTGCTTAACAGGGCAATTAAATCAAGTGATTTCAGGTTAATGTTATTAGACAGTGTTCAAGAACATGTAACTTTTGTTTTGAGGATTGGCTTGCCCTCTTAAATATTGGAAAATGTACATTGTTAATGTTTTTGTTTGTATTCCCTAAGGTACTAATCATTCATTGCTGAGGACCAGAAATATTATAACAGCTTTCCAGAGGAGAGAGTTAGTGTAGCCTCTAGTAACTTGTGACAAAGCAACAGATTTAATAACCTTGGAGAACTCCCCAGGGTATTATGCAGCAGCGTTCATAGTTTGGAAAAAAAAGATATTCCATTATATACAGACAGTAGAAAATCAAATACATGAAAGAAACTAAAGGTTAAATACACTATGCTGTTGAAAAAAAAAACAGAATGCTCAACCTACATATCATACCTGATTTGAATTTTTGAAAGTGATCTTAATGAATATTTTCAGACAGCACCACTTCTTTCCTTATATCTTCTTTTTTTTTTTGCCCACCCAAA
The DNA here is from genome assembly GCF_000710305.1 of Buceros rhinoceros silvestris. Classification (NCBI taxonomy): domain Eukaryota; kingdom Metazoa; phylum Chordata; class Aves; order Bucerotiformes; family Bucerotidae; genus Buceros; species Buceros rhinoceros. The sequence continues at coordinate 19,830 of NW_010406328.1, read as the reverse complement.
AATGTAATTCAAATACTCTGCACCACACAGAATTTCATTAGGAACAGTTCCAGTGAAATTAAATCTCTATTGTGCATCTTGAGTCTGCTGTAATGATGACTGCTCCACTGAGTATGTAATTTAAAGTCTCTTGTTAATAGATAAGGTGCTGAACAGCAACAGCTAGCTCTTCCAAACTTCGCAGCTGAAGAGCTACCTTACTATACAGCCAGAGAAATCTGCTTCCAGTTGGACTTCCATGGAACAATACTGACATCTAACAGCTGCTGGAATAATCCTAATTGAATATTACTCTATCATTTCAAAAGGAGTCTATTAGCTGGTAATTCTCTTTCTTAAGGTTCTCGGTAAGACTTACATTTTCCAAAATTAAGAGCAACTCTGGACTTCTTACCTGCATGCAGATTTTTAAAATATGTCTAAATATTTTTAGACATATTTTTAAAATATGTCTTAAAAAAACCTGATAAGCAGGTGGAAGAATCAATAGTTACGTCCATTATGCTGTTAAAAAAGAATTACCCTGCAGCTGTTTTGAACTGAAAGAATTTTTTTTTAAATTCTGAGAAAAGAATAAATATTGTAATTGTTCATTTTTGAAACATTTCAGGATCTAATATGTAAGTATTTAATTTTGTAGTGGGTAAAACATTATCTTGAAGAAGAGCCATGGGTTCAGAGAATCACAAAATCACAAAATCAGAGAATGGTTGACGTTGGAAAGGACCTCTGGAGATCATCTCACCCAACCCCCTCCCTGCTCAAGCAGGGCCACCAAGAGCCAGTTGCCCAGGACCAAGTCTGGACAGCTTCTGACTATGTCAACAACCTCCCTGAGCAACCTGTGCCAGTGCTTGGTCACCCTCATAATAAAGAAGTGCTTCCTGATGTTCAGAGGGAACCACCTGTGTTTCAGTTTGTGCCCTATGGCCTCTCGTCCTGTCTTTCCTGATCTGGGCACAGAAAAAAACCTGGCTCCATCTTTTTTGCACCTCCTCCTTATCAATGTATAGACATTGATAAGATCTCCCTGACCCTTCTCTTCTCTAGGCTAAACAGTTCCAGCACTCACAGCCTTTCCTCACAGGAGAGATGCTCCAGTCCCTCAGTCAGGTTGACAACCCTTTGCCAGACTCTCTCCAGTATGTCCATGTCTCTCTTGTACTGGCAAATACCATAGGTGTGGTGGTCTCATCAGGGCTGAGTAGAGGGGAGGGTTAGCTTGATGAGCTGGTAATATTTTGCCTAATGCAACCCAGGATTCTATTTGTCTTCTTTGTGGCAAGGACCCATTGTTGGTTCATGTTCTACTTGGTGTCCACCATAACCCCTGGGTTGTATTCTGCAGCTTGTTGAATTTCTTGAGTCTCCTGTCAGCTCATTTCATCAGTGGTCCTTGTTCTTGCCCATCTTGAAGATTAGAGTGACACATGTTTTCCTCCAGACTTTGGACCCTTCTGCCATTCATCATGATCAATCAAAGTTTATCAACAGTGGCTTTGAAACAACACCTGTCAGCACCACTCTTGAGTGCATCCTATCAAGGCCCATGATTTTATATACGTCCAAGTTGCTTAATATTCCCTGACCTCATTCTTTTCCTCTGAGCAATTTCCTTGCTCCTACATTTCCCTCTGGTCTTTGGGACCCGGTGTTCCCGAAGTCCAGTCTTGCTAGTAAAGACCAAGACAAAGAACGTATTCAGCCTTTTCCATGTCATGAGTAACCTGCTTTTGTTGAGTAATGGGCCCACATTTTCCCTAGTCTTCCTTCTGTCAGCTACGTACTTATAGAAGCTTTTGTTGTTGCCTTTGAGATTCCTGAGTAGACTGAGTTCCAGATGGGCTTTAGCTTTACTAAGTTTGTCCCTGGATGATCAGACAATGTTTCTGTATTCCTTCCAGGTTACCTGTCCTTGCTCCCATCCTCTGTATGCTTTCATAAATTTATGTTGAGCTCTTGAAATTCCATCCCATAATCTGCTAAATAGGTGACCCGATTTTTCAAGTGCTGAACACTCAACACCTTCTACTGATACACTTGGGAAATCAGGGCAATGCAGCACTTTTTAGAAAAACTAAAACCATTATTGAGTCACTATAAAGGAATTCAGGAACTCAAAATTTTCTTAGATTTTTTTTATTTTACATAATCTTAAAGCTGAATGTCATTAAGTCCAAATGACCACTTTTCCCATAGCAGCTAAACCCTCACTGGTTTTGAGTACTAGTACGATTGTAGCTGCTTGAACTGTTTGTCTCAGTCTGTGTTTATCGTGATATCTACTTTTATTTCCGTATACAGATTGTTTTTAAAAAATGCCTCACTTCCAAGCATCTGATCACTTCTTGGTAAGTCTTTGCTATATGGTTCACATAAACACCTTTCAACCTACTGCAAGGATATTTCACAAACAGCGAGAATGCTTCATAATTATACACATTTTTAAGACGTTCAAAGCACTGAACAGACATTAATTAAGGAGGACAGAATTTCCAGAGGTGTCTAAAGGATTTACCTCCCAGGTTCCCCTTGAAATCAACTGGAGTAAGCAGTTAGTTAAACTCCTTGTGGGAATGTGGAAATCTCATTTGCAATTGCAACAAGGCATCAGTGACAGCAACTAGCACTCGTCCTTTAAGATACAAACTGCTTGAAACACACAGTTAAGTAAATGGCCCAAGATCACAGCTTCAGCAAGTGGCACTGTTAGCAGTAGAGCTTGAAAGGCTTCTCTCTAGCTGTAAGCACAAGAGCCAGGCGAGATGTGCTGCTTGAACAGGTGATCCCATACCTGTTAAAAGATGGGGGGAAAGGTGTTTGCCAAGGCTGAGGTGAACCTTTCTTGAATGCTCTAAGCTGCTGCTCACCTCAGAAGATGAAGGGGAGGCACTTCTTGGTGGCCATGTAAAATTTCTAGACCTTGTTTCTGAAAAATACATCTCATACAATGACTGAAATGAAAATTGGGGTTAGACAAATAGGTTAAGAATATGACACAAAGTAAAACGTGTCAGGTTCACCTAACAGCAAAATACATTTTTCACTTGTTTTTGTTTATCATTGTCGCCAAACAATCGGAAAAACATTTTTTGACTCAGTATTTCCCCACCCTTACTTTTCATTTCACCAAACCTGAAAAACATTATTTCACCCCACTTTATCTGAGCTACTTTGGAAAGGGTGAGTTTGTTATTAAAGATAGTTTTAAAATTACAGCTCCTTTGTAATACAGGGAGTACGTGCTAGTGAGTCAAATCTAACTTACTTTTTCCTCCATCTTTTTTTTTTTTCTGTTTTGAGATGTCTGTCTCTAGCATAATTAGCTAGCTAGTTCTGAAATGTAATTTATATCACTCAAAGGGGTGTCTGAATTGCATTGTACTTAGAGAAGAAGAGTGAAATACGAAATGCAAATTTGAGTTCATGTAAGTTTTTTAAAAGTGAACACTAAACCTTCAGGGATTCTGGATTTGACAAAAAAATTATATGATTATGTATGCTCAGAAAAATCAATGCTGATAAGGAGCCCAATCCTGATAGGTCTCCAGTGTGTTAACAGTGGGAGCCTGATTTTTATTTATTCTCTCACTTCAAACAAGGATGGAGGGAAGACTGGAAAGAGTGACTTTAAACCATGTTTTTGCTTCTGACATTCCAGGCCCAGATTTGTTTCACATGAAAGCAGCCTCTTTCCAGCTATCATTTCCATAACACCTTTTCTGATTCTTCAGTACCTCTTACTGAATCTCTGATCCTGGGGCATTTACTTAACTGTGCATCCCATGCAGGGAAGTTAGTTAGGAAGAGGCCTCACATGGCCATGGTTCTGTTCAGCCTCCTGTATTGGAATTGCATCCTCTGGACATCTCTCATGATATATACGTGATGGATCGCCTTCATCCAGAGCTTGGCACCCAGGGTTTACCACTGTTTAAAGGCTCCCATAAGCTTCAAAAATTACCTTTGTGCAGTTAAAGGTGAAGTTCAACCACACTAATGTAATTAGAAGGTAATGACTGCAAGTTATGTTAGATCAGTATTTCCAGAAACTGCTAAAGCTGATCAACAACAACAACAACAACAACAACAACAAAAAATCCCTCTGGGATTCTGGATTTTCATCCCTCCATGTTCCAGAACCTAACTGCAAGATAAAAAGAGCCTACTTTGCTCCACATAGATAAACAGAAGCTTAGAGAGTTTTGATTGCTTTCCTTCCATAAATAAATCAGGACAGAAGGAAATATTTTTTTACGCCAAATGGAAGTTGTCCACCTGCCTGGAACAAGGTTCTGCAAAATATTGTGAAGATGTGTAGAACGAAGAATTTATGAGGAACCTTTTAAAAGATGTGAAAGTAAAAGCTTATTCTCCACCAGTTTGTAAAAAAGGAATATTCGACATGGCAGCCTGTGATACCAGGAAATGACAGAGGATGACCCAGAAGATCTATTTTCGTCTCTTACTCTTCTCACAAAAAAATTAAAATGGAGAGAATTGTAAGGCACATTTCCTTGCTTTTATTTTTTTAGGATGGTAACTGAGTGCGTTATTTGAGATTGTTTCCTCCTAACTCTACAAAGCGTACTGTATTTATGTGCTTTGAAAATCAAAGGCTCTTTGCAATGACATAAAACAGGAACATCTCACAAATTGTTAGTGCTGGGATTTGCATATATCATTACCATACTTCCTAATTATTTCTGGATCTATTTGCATAATGAAAAAGGGAAGAGTTTTTTCTCAATAACAGTAAATATAAAAATGTGTCTGTCACTTCTCCATGAGGAAGGAACTTTAATTGTTTTGTTCTAAAGTTTAAAAGTTAAATTTCAAAAATAGGGAAATAAAAAAACAGGATGAAAACCTAAACGAGACCAGAATACAACATGGATCCTTTTCAGGGACATCCGGGATGGGGTGAATTTATCATTACTGATACTTCTGCCTCTAATTTACTGACAGATAAGTGAAAAAGAGTACAGAGATCATTATCTTTCCAGGTGAATTGTCTAAATGACTAAATAACCATCTTGGCAATCTCTCAGGAAAGTAGATGCTTCTGTTCCGTTTGCTTTTGGTTTACTACTAATGGGACATGTCGGAGCTGAAAAGGTTGTGAAGATTTGTGCATTGTAGTGACACTTTATCCTAGCCTCACTCAGAGAGAAGAAACCTTTTATTGATCACATATCTGTCTTATTTAAAGGCCAGCAGCCAGGACATCAGACCCACTCCCAGGTTTGAACGGTGGGAAATTAGTTTGTTGGTGTTTGGTAGAAATTCGACACATTGAGGCAGAAATCAGAATGTAAAATATAAATTATACATAACCTCCTCATACATTTGATTTTTTTTTCATATTCAGCACCTAAAAATCTAGGATGGATAGATTCATGCTCATGGTACTGTGGTGGGAGGCACAGACCGTGAGCTCAGTTTCCACCCAAGGCAGAGGATTTTTACATGATACTGATCAAATCACTCCAGGAACAGTTAAGATTCACAGCATACTGTCATGATCTGTGTAGATGAGCCAGCCCTGAACAAGCTTGTGTGTCTGGACCAATTATATGAAAGGTAGTAGCCTGAGTGGCAAAAGAGCAGCAGTGACAGAATACTTCAACTAATTAATCTGATCTCTAGTGAAGCTGTGTAGCCCAAGTGGACGGTGTTACTAATAAAACTATATGCCTACCAGGTTTTGGAGCTAAGGACAAAGCATTCCAGGTTGTAGAGAGGGAGGTCCTTATGGTTTTGTGGTTTGCCATCTGCCACCTCTCTCGCAGGACGGTTTTGCAGGTAAATGTCTGTAAGGTGTGCAATGATCAAGTAACTTCATGTAAGAAGATAATTTAAATAGACAGGAGATAGTGCTGGACCACAGGAACCCAAAAACCCCCACAACTCTAGGCATAAACTAGTGCCCATTATCACCTCTCTTTCATTATCACCTGGGCTGCAGATTGCTTCCTCTTCAGAACAAAATGGTTGACAAATTAGCTGATTGCCCATATGGCTGTAGATGATGAGAGGGTTTTTTTCCCTCATTACATTGTGTCATAGGCCAACTAGGAGAGAAGGGGGAGAGTGCTGCTTGGATGAGAAGAACATTTATTAGACCTGCCTAACCAAACAATTCAGAAAACTCTTAATTTACAAAACTGACAACAAAAAAGTGGTAAAGGATTGTCAAAACTCGCTAAGAAAAGGCATCAGGGATGTTAACACATATCTCAGCTACACATCAGAAAGTGTCAGAGTGAACCCCAGAGAGGTTAAACAATTGATAGAAATTACTCTGGTAATATCAAGAAGAGAGTTTCCATCTATTGCTACAAACTTTCTGGGGACACAGTTGAAAGAATTTAAGAGCTTGGTGTTTGCCATCCAGGAAAGCACACAACCAGGAGCAGTTATATTTTTATGTTTCTGTTTCAGAGGAGTTGTTGCAAATCTGAAACCATATTTCCTGCTCATATAGACAACATATCTCTTTCTTCTGTGTGTGTCACTCTTTCTTCTTTTTTTGTCTGAGTTCTGGTCACAGTAAATGCAGTCCACAGTTATTTACATGTTTTCAACTTTCCCAGTCCTGTGTCTTTGAAAATGGTAACTCATACAAAAAGAAAGACTTTATGATGAAAAAATATGAAATGAATAGTTCCTGCATAGTCCTAAAGCTAAATAAACAATAACAAATAAGACAGGATTAGGACCTGGCTCAAACATTGATGTGGGACCATCCGTAAAGCTTAAACGTCAGGATGCCTCTAGCAATTTCTTTTTTTTTTTTTTTTTGACTCAAGTTGCCTAACACTCCTCCAGACAATAGGAGTGGTCAGGGAATAGTCAAAGGATTATTCACAACTGGTAGTTTGGTCAAGATCGTCCTGTTTTGGAGAGGAAGAGATTCATCCGTATGGAAACAAAGTTGACTGGAGCGTCATAGCATAATCTTGTCTCTGGCTGCAAGTACACATAGTGCCATGAAGGCTGATGCACTGTTGTTACAGACCCGTGGCCTCGAATGGACAAAAAACATCAGCTGATTCTACAAAAATTAAAGCTTCTCAGGTTTAGTCCAAATGGACTAATATTTATACGTTAAAAGTGAGATGAGCTTAATCTCATACCGCTTCGATGCGCATACTTAGGCTTATTCTCCACTGGGAATTTGTCATCATGAAAAATACCATAAAAAATACCACAGGAAATCTGGATTCATCAACATTTCTAAACAGACTATACAATGCATTGTGAGAGAAAAAAAAAATTGGGGGTGGGAGAAAAAAATGAAGTCTTTAAATTATTACCTTGTTCCCTGTGGAAACCAAAACCATTGTGGCTGCCAGAAGCTCAAGGATTGGTGTTGCACCTCTGCAATACTCTGATTAAGGAAAGCTGTACGATTTTCATTAAATTTATCTTCTCAGTTCTGTAAGGAAAGGTGTATTTAAAAGATCTAAATAAGGAGCTGCAGTCAGACTGTACCATATCGTGATTTATTCATGTCCTCTGGCTAAGCAGACAAGAAAGGAAAATACAAAGAGAGAAAGATAGCACAAGGAAAGAAAGCATAGTGGAAAAGTAAGAAGTATATTTAAAAAGGAGATGTGAAGAGAGAGAGATAGCGGGAATAGAACAGAAAACCTGAATAATCTAGTCTCCAAACCAGACGTGACAGACACATTCTATCAATTAAAAAATAATTAGATTCTCCATGCACTTTGCTTTTCTGAGACAAATGTTGCTGCTTTAACACAAGCCCTCCTGATAAACAGAAAGAGAAATAATTATTACAAGTAATAGTAATAACAAATGTGTAACTAATAGTGTTACCATTCTTATCTGTTGAGGATTATTCAATTTGTGTATACAAAAGAAAAAAAGTCAAAGGAAAAAATAACATTAAAATAGCGAATCTACTGAAATGTGAATCTACTCCATAATGTGAGAGAAGATAAATATTTTCTGATTCCTTGCTGCTCCTAAAGGACCAGTACACCTATTACATATAATTAAACATCATTTTACAACCCTAAGAGCTAGAAAAAACCTATAGATTCTTAAATTAAATTCCTTTGAGACAAGTTGAGGACAGTTTAAAATAATTTTACAAAACATAACATCTATTTTTTACTTTTAAATGCATTTCTGCTATGAGGGAACACAATTTGACACGTCTCTTGTATGTACAAATCAATAGAAGAGTCTCAGAGTGCAATCCTGATCTGGTAGAAGTTGCTTTACACAATAATCCCAGTTTATATCAGCTGAGGACTTATCCCATGGTTTGTTTTTAATTAACAAAGAAAATGTTGAAATTTTGTTAAAGTATAGCTGCTCTCCTTGGAATTCTCTTGTCCAGATAAGGTAGTTTAGAGCATCATAATATGCTTTCTCATGAAATTTTTAATACTTCCTGCTTTCAGTTTGGTCAGGAACAAATATTAAGAAAAGCAGAATTTCTCTTTGTGGATTGACAATTTGAATTACAATCAAAACTGCAGAAGAGGGAAAGAAAAACATAACTTGGCAGGAATTGCCTATTTGACAATCTGACAATCAAGTACAGATGTTTCTTTATTTCTCTTCCGTAAAATGAGTGTGCTTTACACAAAAACCAATCAGATAATAAATTCAAATGCTCCTTTTCCAGCCGCATGTATATAACTAATAGAAAGCAATATGTATAAAAACACTAGAATCCCTCCTAGAACAGTATTTCACTGTGAAGTGCTTTGTAAAACATTACATACGTATACAACCATATATATACATATATAATGTACATATATATAATACCACTCAGCTCTTAGTCAAGGTTCTTCAGTAATTGTACTTCATTTGTGGCATAGTATCCACCACAGTACCCATTTTCCAGATAGCAAAACAGAAGACAGGGTCGGAAAAGTGATCTATCAAACTTGTGGAACTGTTAGAATTGAAGACCCTGGGTCCTGGTGTGTTGTAGTGTCTCCCAAGTAGGGACACACCCTGGGCTGAGTGCTGTCCAGACAAGCCCAAAGTGGGTTGCAGAGGGCGGAGATTTATTGTAACATCCTTCTCTCTGGTAGGTACAATTGCACTTCTTGCAACAGATGTAGGGATCTCTCTTAAGGAAGAAGCTTTTCTTCTGTCTTTCTGAGTGCAGAACATGGCTCAGTTTAATTTCTCTTGATACAGCAGCTAATGGTTAGAGAACTTCCTCTGCAAACAGAAGATTGGGTTTAATGTCAACATCTGCTTGAGAGTGCTGAAATCATCATTCAGCAGAACACCAGAAACGCTGAGCTATGGGCCAGGTGCTTGCTCTAGAGACTCGCTCTGTGATTCAGTCAGTAATGGTTAATGTTAGGTCAATGACCAACCCAAGACCAATGTCTCTCCATGAATACCTTATCCAGAGAGTTAGTGAGTCATGTGCCCATCCGAGATCCTTTGGTTGATTCAGGGTACCCATAGGGAGACTAGAAGTGGGGCCCTCCAGAGTCCAGCCGCCAATGTCAGGAGGCAGCTGAAAGGGCTTTCCAGGATTGAAATTTGGAGCTCTGTAGCTGAATACTGCTTGAAAGACTCATTTCTAGTACTTAAATTGTTGTTTGATTTTGACCTTTTGTTTAACAGGTACGACATTGTCTCTGCATTTTCTTCTAACAGTCAGGAAGAGTTAATTGCAATCCATATGCTAAAATTCACTTCTACAGAATCAAAAAATATTTATAACTCTGAAATTCTCTTCATCCTGTTATCAGAGAATAGAGGTCTTACAGAGCCTCTGAAAGAGGAACAGATTTTTAGCAAATCACTTTTCCTTTGTTGCTCAGAGATGGAAGGTAGTTGCTATATGTATTTATTTGAGGATCTCCTGAGTTTCTCTAACACTGATTTTCTTCTAGAGTGTGGACAATAAAGTAAAATGGGGCCTTTTGGAGTGACTGATTTGTTATCCATTAGTTTTCATGCCAGACTTGTGTGGGTAAAACCTTTCAGCTACTGCTGCTGCAGATGTCTCAGATGACAGTAAAATATCAATTGACAGTTACTCTCCATGGGGTTTGACATAGCCCTGTGGTAATACCTATTAATACCACACACTTCTCCAGTATCTTTTCTTTGGCGACTTCAAAGCACCAGTTGGGTCTGACCAGGCCTGTGAGATCAGTGAGGGATTTATACAGAATACTCTTCACAAGACATGAGCATATGTTAGGAAAAACAATGAACATGAAAGAACAGTGCAATACCATGCAACGGTTTACAACAAGGTTTAAAAAGAATGGGTTATCCTGTCAAATCCTGTGCAAGTCTACTGGGAGAATGCACTCAACTCAGCCTTTGAGGCTTCCAGAGAAAGAGAAGGGATTCGTACTCCAGAAGGTAAATTAATAAAATGCCTTTGAATTCCAGTTATCTCGCTGAAACAGTAGCAGCAGCCCAGCAGTGTTCCTCAGATGTAAATGAAGGCTGAATCTTTCTCACAATTGAATTATACAGGTGCAATTGAGAGAAGAGTATGATTTGTAAATGCTTTATTGCTCTTATTGATCCATGAGCCAGGAAGATCATATTTTGGCTGTTAGCTTCCACAGTGAGTATACAGTGGCAGTGGTTAGAAAAATTACCATCTTTCTTGTCTTTTGACCAGATCTGACACAATGTCAATACGACAAAGTAAGCAGGGCACTCTGCAGTGCTGTTCTTTTCTCTGCAGACTCACTTTTCAGCGCACACATTTTAGAAATGCTTTGTTTTCTGGTTCATACCAATCAGCCATGACACCTCAAACTAAAAGCAATGCCTTGTACATATTTTCCCAATAAAAGCGGGAAACAAGAATCACAGTCGTGAAAATCTAAATAGACTTGATTTGGCACTGCATTTCACCACTTAATCTTAGAGTGCAAAAAGGAAATCTTAATACCGATACTTGAAACTGCCCAGCCTCTGGAGTCATCCATTCAAAGGAGCTAGTTTCAACAGCTAGCACTTGACCTGAAGAATTGTAAAAAACTCTAAACTCTTCCAGAAGATGGGGAGAAAGAATCAAAACCAGAAATTAAATGGGACATACTTTTATCTAGGCATAATGTTAGAGATTAGCTGCTTTTCACCTGCAGACTCACTCCATTGTATGATTTCATCCATTATTTGTGACTTCTTCACAGAGGTCTGGTCTGCAAACATTTGTGAAAGACATAATGGTGTTCCAGGAAATGTATGACCATGATAGCCCTGTGAGAGCACAGATCCACAAGCATATTGGCTGTGACGCCTTACTGATGAAATGCAGTTCTTTGAACTCTGACCACCTTTCTCTCCACAGTCATCAGAGGTCCTACTGGAACCTGTTGGGCTTAAGAGTAGAGCAACACTGACCTTGGTGGACCTGCACTGAGTCACGTAATCAAAATTCTGGTACACTGTCTGCAGTGAATTTTATGACCTGAAGAGAAGGAATCTGGGACCACTTCACTCTTTTAAACAGAGGGGGGAAAAAAGTAGTGTAAATTATTTGAAACAAATCCAACCTCCTGACAGCTGAGTAAGAATGTCGGGATTTTATTTTAGTATAGAAACACCAAAGGAATATGACCAGTAAAAACAGACAAAATAGTCAATGCTTTTCATGTGTGGATTTTATTCATATGGGAATTTCTAAGGAAAATAATCTGAGATTACTGTGAATAACTTGGCAAGTATGCTAAAACAGATTAAAATCTGGAAAGCCAAAAAAAATGCAGCTACACCAGAAGGCATTAATGAATAATATACTTCTGTAGGCCTTAACTCAAAAGTGGTCACCCAACACTAGGAAAAACATACGTGAAATTACAAAACTCACCATGGGGCAAAATAAACAGCAATAGACAGAGCATAAACAGAGGTGTCGCAAAAGTTGGAATTGCTTAGCTGGGTAAGAAGAGATTAGAGGGCTTATTGTGAAAAATCTGAAGGACTTCCTATACAGGGAATACCACAGTTAAATTAAATTGGAAGTGAGTTTAGAATAAAAAAGCATGTACATTTGTACGCAAGCCATATTCAGCAGTTTGGGGTTTATTGTTGAAGGAGGTTATTTGATTTAAATACTGTGGCAGAAATTTTAAAGGGTTGGATTATTTTATGACCGCTAATAACATTTGTCATTATGTATGTTGCCATTATGATAAGGATAATCAACTCTCATGCTATCGAGCATAAAGTTATCACCTATGGGAATCAGGGAATGTTTTTTCCTAGCTATTAGCTGTCCATTATGATTTTTCTCATTTGTTGTTGCTAGTGAGTTTAGTGAAGTATCCTTCAACCCACACAGGTGAATTCTTGCTGCTTCAGAGAAATAATTAGGCTGTGCAGGGGTGATGCTTGGTTAGGTTATCGTAAACCCTCTTGCTGGGGGTGAAGGAGGCTTTTTTACTGTAAATCAAAGAATGAATAAAGGAGTGTCACCAAAAATAATTTAGCTAATACCTTGTCTGTATTCATTCATTTAATATATTAAATGGGTCTCTGTGTCTGAATGGGGCTGGGGGAATACACAGAGGCGATATTGATCAGTTTGTGTTTCTCCAGGAGAATCATCTAAATTGGGCAGTAAAAGATTTTCTTGAATCAGTTTCTTACTGGCAATAAGAGTTTGATGGTGGAAAAATAATCTGAACTGACGGAAGCTTAAGGTATTATTTTGATAACATGTTTGATAGCAGTACCTCAGGAAGAGTGCAGAAATAAAACCACTGAAGTAAAGGAAGTGGTGGTGTTAAAATACTTCACTACACCTCTCTGACTCTCTCCTACTTTATAATACATGAAGTTACTTACCAAATACTTACCGTATTACTGATGATTAAATGTAATCTGTGGGTCGTAGAATTCTAGACTCCCCATTCCTTGACAATTAAGCCAATGTAAAACTTGTAAAATTTTTGAAATTTCCAGCAAGTTTTTTGGACTAGTAGCTGATAGACTATTTATTTCTGAAGTCTGATGGAAGGAACTTGTTTCCAAAAATCCAAATTTCAAAGCGCTTAGAAGTAAAGTACAGATTAAGGTGAATATGCAACAGCAAAAGGGTATTTTCACATTCCCATTTTAAACGTGTTTATTTAAGATGATAGAAGGGAATTTAAATTAAATGTTAAGAGAACAGAAAAGCCTAACTAGAGGTATTCATGTTTGCCTTTAACGAAGAGTAAACTGCTCATTTCTCTACCCCACTGAATATTCTATAGTTGCAGCAATGAAAACAGTTCTTGCTTCTGACATTCCTGTAATGCATCTGTGGAAGGATTAAATTCAAATCCAGGTTCATATGATAAGAGAGCAGAACCTGAGACGTATATATCTCACCCCTCTTTACGTCATAGCTAGACTCAGTAGTCTGGAGACCAAGACTTGGTAGGACACATTTGGTTTGTGATCGTTTACTCTTACAACTAGTATTAAAATAAGTTTTTGTGTATTTAATGTGGTTTCCAGGTTAGAGAGGTATTCTGCATTTTGCAGGGAGGGTTTGATTTGCTTGCCTGCTGCACATCCCGCTCAGTCTTCAACTATTGTATGGGTCTCCCTGTAGGTCCTGTGTCATCCCTGTCAACCCCATGTGGGTTGTCCTAGATAGCCTGTCAATTCCTAAATCACACCAGAGGCCCAACACAGAGTGTTTCAGAAAGAGGAAGAACTAGTCTGCAAACCCAGCTTCAGCAAGGGTAATGGCTCAAGCAGTCTCTTCTCCCATGTTATGAATGACAGGACAAGAGGGAATGGCCTTAAGTTGCATCAGGGGAAATTTAGGTTGGATATCAGGAAAAATTGCTTTACACAGAGGGCCATTAAGCATTGGAACAGGCTGCCCAGATGGAGTCCCCATCCCTGGAGGGGTTTAAAAGCTGTGTGGATTTGATGCTGAGAAACATGGTTTAGGGACCCTGGTAGTGCAGGATGAAAGGTTGGACTCGATGAACTTAAAGGTCTCTTCCAACCAGATGATTCTGTGATTCTGTTGCTATTACTCCCAGGATAGCTACTACGGCCACAAAACCCACAGTGGACAAGTATATCCACCCCTTGCAAACAAACCCTGCAAGGGACAGCACCTGCTAGCTCTTCGATCTGGACTGAAGAAGGACATAAGAGCTTTGAATAAAGGTTTACTTATGGAAAATAATAAAAGCTAACACAAAGTCAAGGTTAACTGAAACATATAATTAAACTTCACATTTGCTTTAATAAAATACAATATTGACTCTGCTCTTTAAAGTAGATTAGGTTGTTGACATTACAGAAGTACAATAAACAAACCACTAAGCTTTTTACTAGCAGAACAGAAAATTAAAGCTGGTTATGACAAGCCAAATAAAATGGGTTTATTCAGGACTGTATAAATCATCAATAAGAATTCCTAATCACTCGCCTCCAAAAAGCTAGATTATTTGATCTGCAACAAAACTGGGTCTGTGTCAGCAAGTTGGATGCAAATCAAACAACATTCAGACATCTCAAAAATTCTGAAAGAATGTGTCTGGAATACAGATGAAGGCCAGAAATTCAGTGAGGCCTCTTAGGGTTGTGGAAAAATAAATTAAAGCTGTTTTTTACACTGAGATGTGGTTATTGAAACAGGAGTCTCTCTTCAGCATGGCAGATCACAGATAAAACATCATCCCTGGTTTCTAGTCTTTTTTAATATGTATATTTTTACAAAGACTTTTTTTTCTTTGGTGCCTACCTTTTACACGCGCTAAAAGCTATACAAAGCTTAACTGCTCCTTTTGATGCTTTATCATATTGTGTTACCTATATTTTTACAAAGACTTTTTTTTCTTTGGTGCCTACCTTTTGCACGCGCTAAAAGCTATACAAAGCTGAACTGCTCCTTTTGATGCTTTATCATATTGTATTACCTTTAATACAAAAACCACATGGTTCCAGAAGAGATCTACTATAATTTAAGGCTTGCCAGGCACAATAACACTCTTTGACGCATGTATTTTATATACAAAGCCTTATTGTAATGCTTGTGATCAATAAAGATGTTCACTCAAGCATGGAGTATATTTGTGAACTATTAATATTTTATTATCTGTTTCCCTAAATCATAGTCTACTCCTAACTCAATAAAATGCTTTTTCTAGATGTTTTCATACCATATAAATAAGGATTAAGAGCAAAATAAAAATAACAATAACGATAGAATATGTAATAAGAAGTTTTCAACATAACTGCAAAAAATGTAATGCAGAATTCACACGTAGCACAAACTTCTGCACATTTAACTGAACATGGATCTGGTGAAAGTTGTTCATAATTCATGATAAAAAGCTGAAAAGTACATTTTTTGGCAAGAGTCATTCCTATTTTTCACTATGTAAGAATTTCTTTTGAAAGCACCAAGCTTAAACATTTGCTTAAAGCTTTCTCTACTTCAGACTGCATTTCAGCATTGTCTCATGGCTTACTGATTACAAAAAAAATGCTCTAGAAGGAGGGAAAATCTTGAAGATACCATGCTGCCGTAGTCTTCCTCTTATTACTAATCCTGTGATGTTGAGTAGGATACAAATAATGGACACATGGAGAGGATCAAAGATTCACAGATCTCTATTGTTTATTGACTCTTTTCCTTATTAGTACGGCAGAGCTGCAAATTAAGCAGAAGTTTGGCCAGAAGATCTCCTGACTTTAATATACAACAGGTGTTGGCCAAATCTTGGATGAAGAACAAAAATATGATGTGGAAGTAACACGGAAAACTAAACATTGCTGAAAAGATTGTGTCAGACTAGCCTGCTAGATTCCTTTGCTTTTCTAAACTAAAAAGAGTTTGTCTGAAGATCTGGACTTTGGTGACTCTTTTGATTCAGTTCAGAAAGAGAAATTATTTTAGCTGGAGAAAATAAGTTGGAGTACGGGTGAAAGTGCAAGTAACAATTAGTTGAGTAAATGGCAATTAGTTGTCCCTGAAAGGAGAACTGTTCATCTGGAGGAAGGTTACCGGTAGAGTTCATTACAGTTTAGACCAGACCCCTCCTTAAACTGATTGTTATTGAGCGTAATACAAAAGTGTGAATGTGATTGATAATAGCTCAGAGTCAGAACATATCTTTTGTTCAGAGAAAAAGCATATCTCACAGAAAGAAAACCTGGATGCTACAAAGAACAAGACTAATCAGAAATTTTGCTGTGAGCTGCAGAGTCATTACAAAAAGGAAAGGATGCAGCAGGGACTGTGAATTGCTGGCGTGATGTTACCGTACAAACAGGTGGAGGACATCCAAGGCTGCGCGACCCGAAGAATTGCCTGTAGAGAAAGTATGGTTTTACCATTTGTAAAAGCACGTGCTGAGAACTCATCTAGCATCCAAGAATATGCAACTACCTTTGACTATGTAGGATCAGGGCTAATAAATTCATTGAAAGTAGGGAGACATCCTTCTCATGACAGCACATTAAAGGACCTGATTTTTTCACCTTAGCAGACAAAAAGCTGACCAGGAATCAAATATCCAGTGAAGGAAGAGAACCTCAGTTCAAGAGAAAGCAGGAATAAATGAGCCATGAATACACTTATGCCTGAAAACATAAGGATGCTAGGCATCATGTTCTGGGAGAGCCTTCAGGCAGAGCAATGGGCACACGGGACTTCAGTAATGCAAACGGGAGTCCTGCCCAGAGATCATATTCTCTGTCTGCTCACCACATCACAGAGGTGGCACTGATTGTTCAGAAGAACTCTTTGTGTGTTCTTAACTACAGAAAGAAGTTAAGCAAAGATTTGTCAGGCTACAATGGCAGCCATCAAGTAATTCCAGGGGTAGACGGTTATTTGGAAGAGACGAACATACTCCCACAGGAAAACAAGCAAAGACACTTTTGAATTTTCTTAGCTTAGTCTTGGGAAAAAGGCATGGGGAGTTGAACACACTTGCTTATTATATTTCCGTATTTCATCCTCTGTTCTGAGTACAATTCCAAGATTAAATATAGGTTTCTCTGGGTCCAACCAATGTTTCTGTGGCCTTTAAGATCTGTAAGATCTCTCTTTGGAGAGACAGATACCCACTCAGTCTAACTCACTATGCAGCCTTATCTTTTAGTATCTGGCTTGAACAGACTTCAGTTAGAGTTTGGGTAGTGATTCAAAAGACAGAAAAATCAGTAGAAATCATCTCATTGGATTTGACAAAAAGAACAAAACAAGCTAACTCAATGAGTTTGCTCAAGTTAATTACCCCCAAAAAAATACATTAAGGGAAGAGGCATTTTTTAGTTCTTGAATTAAACAATAGTCCTATCCCTTGGAAAGTATTTTTAGTGGTTTAGCAATTCCTACATACAGGGGGTTAGACAATATATTTAAAAGAAAAAAAAACAGCACATCCCACTGTGAGTGAAATATGATTCTATCATTCAGTACTGCTGTTTCCTTAAAATGCTGTTGGGTCCGCTGTCGAGACTGGCATCAAAATTCAAGTCAAAATATGTAGGGGTTTCAAATATGTGTTAGATATTGTTTCGAGCTGATTTCTTTTGACATCCAGCTGTGTCTGCTTTTTGGAACAATGTTTGAAATCAAGGGTCATCTCTGCATGCAATTGTGCTGGGAAAAATTAACTGGCACAGTAAACGGAGACAGTTTGAGTGAAATACCATTTGCAGCTGAATGGGAATAGTTCAGACTAGTTACAACAGTGGGGAAGAGTGTCATAATCTGAAAATATTTCTCAACAGAACATAGGACAAAGGGACTGTTTTCCTTAGGATATTAATGAGTAATAAATTTATATGCTTCCTCTGCACTCCCATTTCAACAAAACTCAGATACACCAGAGCACTGGATGGGGAGAATAACTCTAAAAATATTAACTTCTTAACCTTAAGCCCCCAGCGCTCCAAAAACACTTCAGCTTGACTTTTCTCACCGCTTATAGAATTTATTGTATGCTAGGAATTTAGAAGGCTACTCAGACCAGAAAGGACTAGATTTGGTCTAGAGTTAAAAAACAAGTAAGAAAAGCTTTGGGACTGCAACTCTAACAGAATTCAATTCAAATTGCTAAGACATGAATTGAAAGTGTGTGCATAGGCCCACATCAGCCTTCTGGTTTTCATACAAACAAAAGTCCAGTATGTAAAGTCTTAGCAACCCCAAATTCAGCCAAAAAACCCAACCAGTGGGAACTTCTGCCATATCTTGTCTGTGGCTTGTGACAACCAGGCCTTCTGACTACTCTTTTCCACTTTCTTTTTTTCCCTTCCGCCAAG
>NW_010406328.1:0-1514 GCF_000710305.1 Buceros rhinoceros silvestris | reverse complement strand
TCCCACTTTCTTTCTTTCCCTGCAGCAAAGGAAGAGTTTAACTGCGAAGCATTGACTCTGTATTCTTCCTGTGGCCATCAGGAGTGCTGAGGCAGCGTAACGTTTGGTGGTAATTCACTACAGCTGGAGGTCAGCAGCAACCAACCACTCCAGAGGCAAGAGGAAAACAGAGACGAATTGCTGCTGTGATCAGCTGCCTTCTGGAACTAGTCCTCGTGCAAAGCAGCCTCCTGTGCTGCTAGTGCCTACAGGCATTCTCTAACCCCTAAACAGATGGATGAATTTGCAGGCTGCTGCAGATTGTCTGTTTGCAGGTGTATGCATGAAGAAGCAGGTTACGGTGGGGGTTTTTTTCTGTGTATTGCAATGAATATGAAAGCATGTTTCTCATTTTGTGTTTATACAAGGAAGTCACACTTTGAACTTTCCTTGTTGAGAGAAAGGTAATGACAAGTCAGAGATTATTTGTCTTCACACACCTGGTGTGGATATTACTACAGCAGGTCACACCCAAAGACTGTTTACTTTCAGTGTCTGCTTCCTGTAGAGACTGTAATTGAAGTTTTTTAAAAATGCACAAAATCATAAAGAAAGGAGGTGATGGAGAATCTGGTACATTTAACAGTCTCTTGGTTGTTGATGAAGACTGACAAAGCACTGAGATGTGTGCTTCTAGTTCTCTTTATCGTTGGATATTAGTAGGTACAATTAGAATTATTTATACACTTGCATTTAAATTCCCATTCTCTCTTTGCTTTCTCTGCAAGCCATATTCCAGTGTGGGTGGAACACATTTCAGAGAGTCACCCTGTACCCTTTTAACCTCATAGTGACAAATAGGCTCGTTAGGGTGCAATGCCTCTGCCCCACTTTAAGCATGTAGAGCAGGGTACAGCAAATTGTTCTACAGAATTGCCTTTTTCCCCATTGATTAAAATTAGTTTAGGCGATATACGCAGATACAGACTCTAACACTACAAACATCTACATTTTCTCAGATGAATCCCAACTCTTTTAATAATGAGCTTTGTCTACCGTATCAAAATGTTTGCGTAAATGCCAGTACATAAGAAATGAGTGAATGGTGGCTCTGATCTGTCTCCCGAGACACTTAAAGTTGTTCATTGAAACACAGCAATTCTACTTGAGAATTAGACTTCTCGAGAATTAGGTCAGCTCTCTGGCTCCAATACTAGACAGGTCCAGCTGCTTTTGGAAAATGAGCAAAACAATCAAGAAGCTGACAACTGTAAAAGATTAACAAAGAATTTTCTAACCACAATTTGACTTAATTTCATCCTGACGTTTGAGGCTTCTTCCAGGTTCAGGAGCTTTTTAATTAGTTCTAAAAAGTGTTACAATGTTCTTTCTTGCCCTATAAATGATAATTTTATCTTGTACTGCCAGGAAGCACAAAGGTTCTACAATAGCCTGTTACTACCACTCCCTGGGTGTTTTGGTGTGGAAATGAACGTGTCTAGCCCATGTCTGCTATACTGGTCACACACACTGTC
>NW_010406327.1:59464-59837 GCF_000710305.1 Buceros rhinoceros silvestris | reverse complement strand
GGCCGGGCGGGAGGAGCACCGCAGCGGGAGCCAGGTCTGCAGCCGGGAGCACCCTGGGTGACTGCAGAGGGGAGACTGGAGCGGGGCAGACCTGGAGGGAAGAACCCAAAGTCGAAGGGGGGCATCTGTGAGACCTAGAGCGGTGGGAGAAGACGAACTTGCATTGCTTCAGTCAGGCTGTCAAATGAGTACACCTTAAAAAACCCTAATCATCGTATTAACACCTGACGTTAATTGTACAATTAACTGTAAAATGGTTCGAATTTGTGACGGCTGTTTTTATGTTAGGCTAAATTTACTTCGGCATGTAAGTGCCTCAGACTCTTTTCGTTGTGGACCATAGCCCACACATTACTGACCCGTGTGGTTATTT
>NW_010406327.1:50671-59315 GCF_000710305.1 Buceros rhinoceros silvestris | reverse complement strand
ACAGATCAATATGTGCTTGTACACAGGGACATGGCGAGCAGAAGTGCATTAGAAGAGGACTAGCATCATCACCAGGTAGAAATGGAAAAGCAAGTTGTTGTTGGATTTACTTGATCTGGTCTCTGCAAGAGTGTTACTATACACCATTAACTCCTTAGATCTTCTTCGCTTTAACACCTTTTCTTACGTAGGGCACCAAAAATGTTTCCCCGTCTACTAGCGGCTCTGGATCTCTGTTGTGGCGCTTCCCTTGGTCCTGCTGTGAGGGATCCCAAGTGCCCAAGGGGCTCTACAGCCTCCCCTACCTACTCCTGCCTGCTCTGGAAGTTCCTTGGTGAAACGTGAACCTCATACTCCCCGTCCAGGGAAGCCTCCTCTTTCTCTTCCCGTGTTACAGTCTCCTTTTACATCTGATGGCTGTTATCACATCCTCATGCCACATTTTTTTTTTATGGCAATGAGCTGCAATTTGTCCACACACCCCCAGCTGCCTTCTTGGCCACCGATTGCCCCAGCTCTCCTCCAGTTTCCTCTCAGCTCCTGCCTGCAGTGGACATGAGAGGTGCCTCAGCCTCTGTGTGTGCAGGTGGCTAACACTGCCTGCAAAAATAACTCCTCTTGTTGCTTTTCAGTCACGTTCTGTCCTTTCCAAGCAATTTCTTAGGATTATTTTGAAATCTTATTTCATCCTCCAATGTACTTGCAATTGCTCCCTGATTAATGCCATCTCTGAAGGCCGCTAATGAATGCCAGGACAGACCCCTTTGGAATTGCATCTATAGTCGCCCCGTTTGCCAGTAAACCACTGGCAGCTGCTGTTTCCACAGTTTTGTACCCACTGTCCAATTTTTTCACATAAACTGAACTCGTTCATTTATGAACAAACATGCAGAGTCTAACCAAGGCACAGATGATGGCAGCCCTTCCTCCTTTCTTCCATGACAAGGTCTGGTCCTCTAACACCAAAGGAAATTTGGCTGGCTTGTCCCAATTTCTTGTTGACAAGTCCATGTTAATAGTCGTTTATCTCATTGTTTTCTTCTATCTGTTTACTAATAATGTGTCTGTTTGCACTAGGTGCTTTCTAGGGGGGAAAATAAAACATATTTATTTATTTACTTATTTTTAAATGCCCTTAGGCACCAGTTTTGCCTTTTTCAATCAGCAGGGTCCTTGGACATCTTCCCGGAGCTCTCAGAGATAAACACCAGGGTTTCCAGCACTGTTTGAGCCACTTCCTTCAGTACCCTGGCGTGAAGTCCAGCCAGGCTGTTGGTTTGAACACCTCTAGTTATGTAAGTACTCTTGTAACTGATTCTATCCCCATCTGGGCTGAAACCATTTCCTTGTCATTAATATGTCTCATGTCACTCTCCTGATGACAAGTGACCTGTTTTAGCCAAGACAAAAAAGCATGAGGTGCTCTGAACCTTCTCAGCATCAGTTAACAGTTTTCCCTCTCTGATGAGTAATCCACTTGCTTTTGACTTCCTCTCACCACTGATTACGTATGAGTTCTTGTGATGCTCTTGCTCGTTAAGTTTTATTGGCTTTTTTGTGCTTGTCCCCATCTGCTCTTGCTAGGTGGTACTTCTGCACTCACTCTGATGTACTTTCTCTGTGGTTCTTTCTTCTGAGATCACAATTTAGCCCAATCGGTTGCTTCCCACCATTCCTAGACTTCCTCTGCAGTGGGATCTTTTGGGACAGGTTTTCTAGAAACTCTCAGCTATCACTCACTGTCTTTTCTGACAAAGGGGAAAAGGCCTCAGCGTGGCCTAGGGTTGCAGGGAGGAATGGAAAGAGGAAGGAGATTTTGGAAACAGAGGTCTCACGCTGAAGTTTTGAGAAAAGAGGAATTTGACTGAAGAAAGCAAAGAATTGAAAGCTTGGAAGAGATGGGAGGGAAAAGTAGAGACCTTAGAGAAGGAAGTAGGTGTACAGTGAGTGAGTAGATCTGTCGAAACAGAATGAAGTCGCACAGTACAATGAAAAACCCATAATGAGAGGTGACGACCCTTACTGAAGCTGATCACACAGTTTTGTCCCAGACACCTCTTCTGGGTTGCTCCTACATCCTGAGGTTTTGGTTGGAACTGAAAAGTTTCAAAGGTAGCATATTCCCAAAAGTTCCGAATTTTTACATGACAGAACTTCCCTCACCCTTGAAACAGTGACCCTCGAGAGACTGTTTTGTGAGTCCAAGGAGGCTGAGGACATAAAAGGAAAGAAAACACATTTCTAGGAGTTAAGAAATAAATTTTTGAAGAAATAAGTGCTACTGAAGCAAAACTTAATGGAAAAATACGTTTCACATAAGAAAAATGCCTTTATATGTTTTCATGAAAATTGGTTTTGGTTTGAATGAGGAGAACGATTTGAAAGGAGTATTGCAGCTGTGCGATGGAGCCTACACATGAGAAGGTGCTGAAGTGAGGCTCACAGAGGCAAGGCTCTCTTGTCTGTGCAAGTCTTCATGAAACTCTACGTTTCGTGATCAAGCACGGTTTCTCCAACACTGCCTCTTTGACCTCAGGGAGAAGACATAGGATCTTTGGGGTGCCTCTTTGCTAGAAGACAGAAAGATACCATTTAAAAGGTTCAGGTCTTACTCAGGAAGAGAATGAGTCAATGTCTTTTGGCTTATTTTTTCCACATTCACTGAAATATATAGAGGAAATTGCATACCATTACACCTGGATCCTCAACAGTTTGGGGAGGAGGAGCAGGGAAGATGGCTTTGGTGTCCTCTGACAGGAACGGGTTGATCCCCGCTGTAACACAGAGCAAGTGGCCTCAGAGCTAGGACAGCACGACAGCAGTGGAAACCAGTGAACTTTGTCCTGTGGCGGAGCAAGTCTCCCTCTGCAGAATGAGCATCCTGTCTGTTGGACCCTGCCATGGCTCAGAGGATTTGAAGCCAGGACCTGGAGAAATATCATCATGTTTACAGAGAGGACGGGGAAAAAAAAAAAACCAAGTTAAATGTCCTTAGCCTTAGTGTTATCATTTCCAGATTCTTGGAAGGCCAGCCATGGTACTTCGAAGAGCTCCTGGTATAAATTCCTACTTTATGTGGAATTTTCAACCACCTCATTCCTCATAATAACAACCCTAGCAAAATTTTGTTGTTTTATGGGATGTATGCTTGGTTTCCTGTTTTTCTATAAGGAATCCTGTACTATAGAGCTGAAATAGTAACAGTGCAATAAGCCAAAGTTACTTGTTACAAAGATTGATTAATAAAGTCACCTATTGGAATGCAGACTATTTATATGATGAAGAAAAGCTCAATATCGTCATAGAATCACGTGATAAATTCAAGTAGGAAGGGATCAGGAGGTTGCTAGTCCCCCCTCCTCTCGAAGGAGGATGAGCTATGGGGTCAGATCAGGATGTGCAGGGCTTTATCCAGATGCTATAGAGGATTTTTCAGCTCAGGAGGGCCTCAGATGAGTCCAGTGAGAGCTGGATATAAGGCAAGATAAACAGAAAGAAAAAGGAATTAGTTGAAAAAGGTAAAAGGAGCTAAGCCACTTGGGGAACAGCCAGAAAAGTCTGTACTCATTTTGATGTTCTTTCCTCCAATCCTAATGGAACCGAACACACCTGACTTTCACTGTTCTTCTAATGTCAACAAACATTAGTGGAACTCACTAGCAAAATGTTCTGCCTTCCCTGATGCTGATTCAAACAGAAGATGACAATGTATTACTCATGCCATTTACTCTGCTGGCAGAGGTCTCCACCCCATATGGGGAGGAATGCACGAGGGGAAGGGATCCTGACCCCCATCTGCTTAGGGATGTGAGCAGGATGGGGAATGTGGGTGGCTTTGTTTATTATTCTGAAACCAGAGAAACATGTTCATACACTAACTATTGGAAAAGATCATATATGTTGCAAAGTCAAGCAATCTGACATTGGTAAATGCTGTAACTAAGATTGCTTGGGCAATGTTAATTTGTGCCCCAAATCTTGTGCACATTCATTCTGATGCAACTTTTAATTAACAGTGTATTATGATGCAAGATGATTACATACAATTTTTCTTACAGATTTCCTGTCTTAGTAAAAAATAAAATTTAAAAAAAAAGATGACCACCTAAGCTATGCTGACTCAGCAGGATTTAGACACTTAAAATACCTTTGAGAATCGGGGTCTTAATGAGGAGCAATTCAATATTTTGTTTTCTCCTTGCTCAGTATGGAGCCCCATGACTTCTTTAATGCACCCTGCTCTCAAGAACTAATGATTGATGTCCTCATGGGATTCTTTGTAATTCTCCCCTATGAGGTATCAAAGTGTTTCACAAGTATTAATGCATTTATTTTCACAGTGTCTCCATAAAGAGGAAGGATTATTACCTTCTTTTCATATTAGGAAACTCAGATAGGTTAAGGAGAAAACCATGAAGTTCTGGGGACTTGCAGCTCCCAGCAGTTTAGCATTCTTGAGCATGGTGCAGCATTTTGTACTTACAAAGCACAGCTCCCTCCTGTTGGCAACGGTGAATGTGCAGCACTTTTGCAAATCAGATGCCAGAGTCTCAAGGCACGCACTCACAAAATGAGACCAGTGCAACTGGAATGACACCATCCAGGGCTTTGAGGAGGAGACAGAAGCCTGCGCAAAATGATGGAGCAGCTGATGCAACACTGCATTAATAAAGAATTATAACTGGGTAAGATAGAGCCAGTTACCCTGGATTTAAGGAAAATAAACTTTGTCACACTACCTCACTACCTTTTTTTTAAAAAAAAATGAGTCATGAATTTTATTAATGAAGACAATGGTACTGATGTAGACTTACTGTACAGTAAGAAAGGTAACCCCAAACTAGTTCTACCCTAGGTTGGTCCAGGTTGTGAACAGATGTATCTTCTGGACTCAGCTGTGCCATCAGGAGAATTTACCTCCACCAGCAGCTTGTGATCATTTCCTAGCTAGAAGTTAGCTTCCCTTCCAGTGTGCCTGGAGAGCAGTTCCTGCATGCACCCCCTACTTGACAGTACGGTAAATCAGTAAAGTTCACTCAGACCAGCAACTTAAATTGCATGACCTTGTCCTGATATTTTTCCTTGCAGGGAGTTCAGGAGCTTGCTCAGATACCTTTACACCTGGCAGAAGCCAGCCAGCTGACTTTCTAAGTTATGAGTTTAATTATCTGGAGAAGCAGTGACACTCTTCTTCCAGTCTCCCACCTCATGTGTGATTCACCTACCTCTGCAATTAATGAGGCAGAGTTGTATGGGGAACGGCCTTCATCACAGTAAGGTGACCCACACGTGAAGCAGGTCTGTCCTGTCCACTGAATAAAGCAAGCACTCTGTGGAAAAAAACCACGAGGTAGTCATGTAATTAAAGGCTTTTCTCACTGTACATACACAAATATTATACACTTTGTCTATCTGCATGTCTGTATGTGTAACACGTAGTCATTATGTGAACACACAGAGAGGTCTAATTAGATTTACACAGGCTATTTTACCTTGTGTAATTTCTGACTTTCAAGTGCTTAATTTTGCATTCTTTGTGGTGTTTTAATGCAGGGCTTTTTCTCTGTGTGTATACATTAAAACAATGCACGAAACTAATGAGTGCTTACACAAGTTCTACTGTGTGCATAAGTTTTAGAAACAGATTGTTTGAATGCCGTAATGGAATGTAGTGAAATCAAGCAGGAATTAAGTCAACCCAGTGGCTTTTTTATGTTAAACGGATCTTCAAATACTAGAATTAAATAAATTAAATTAAATGAACAATTAATTTAAATTAAAGAGCCCGTATTCCTGCTTCAAAAGACCAAAGCCTCTAACAGCATTCATTTTGCATTCCCTTGGTCGTAAGGTGGTAGCTGAACATCTGATGTTGAAAAATCACTTAGTTCAAATATATGTATATATTTTCTGCATCCTCCTCTAAGGCTGCTGACAGATTCTTAACAGAAATACCGAGACTGGAATAGTAATATTTAGTTCAGAAGCAAGATGGGTGCTTTTTCACCTATAATGGGAATCACAACCTGCTACGTGCAGATGCTTACTGTCACTTTTACTGTATAGCTCAGTTTCTAAAGGGAAAGAAAAAAACAAACAGCGCCTAGGATACTCCGTAAGGATTATGAGAGGACAGGAGTCACCTGAGGGAACTCAGTGACTCAGAGTGCAGTCCTCAGACAGGTGAATTACACCGTGCATGCAGACTAACTGTGCAAGCATGTGTATGTGCTACAGACAGTGATCAAACAAATATAAGGATGGCAACTCAAAGCCTAATTGCCTCAAACGCATGAATCACCAAGGTCCAATATTTCAGGACCTTACTGGAACATTTGATAAAAATGGAACCTATAATCAAGAACCTTATTTGCACATGAATTATTTCCCCCTTTTTTTTTCCTTTACCCCTACATAAGAGACATGCTTGATGGGAAGTGTTTCTTTCCATGTCTGCTCCTGTATCATATGTGCAAGCTCAGACTCACCTAGATGCCGAACGATTTGGGTGTGAGTTTGTGCTTATGTGGGCTGGGAGCAAGCTCCAAGGTACACCAGCAAGACATGAGCCTCTTCTATCCTGCAACACAGGCCCAGCTGGATGTTACCTGTGGAGGGGCTGAGAAGGGGCAAAGCTTAGTTAAACCCTGTCATGTAGCCACGTGATGCTTGTATATGTACATCCATCTATTTACATGTTACCTGGCAATCACTGCTGATTCTATTCTATTCTATTCTATTCTATTCTATTCTATTCTATTCTATTCTATTCTATTCTATTCTATTCTATTCTCTGACAGGATACCTGCTCAAACCTTGCTAAATCTGATCTGCACAGGTGCAGCCCTGCATACTCTTCCACCGCCCATCCACAGGGGGCACCTGCACCAGTGGCTCACAGCTCAGCTCACGGTTCTCCTGAATAAAGCCTTTCAAAAATTTCAAGGAGAAAAGCATATTCTCTGCATTCTAAACAAGCACGACTGTGCACGTTTAAGAGAGAAATAAGAGTATTAATTAGTTCAAGTTAGAGAAAGAGCACTTTGCTTTTGCTCAAGAAAATTGTAACAAAAATTGTAACAAAATAACAGCCTCAAAAAACAAAAAAGAAAGAAGGAGTTTTGGGGGAAAATTGTAACACAATATTTAATATTTTTGTTGTATTTTCTATCAAAGTTTGGAGATTTGAGAGATAAGAGGCTTGCACTGCTAGAGTTAAATGTTTAGTAGTTACCTGGAACCCAGGCCAGCTTGTGTAAATACAGCTCTGCAGTGCGGTCAACCCAGCAGACTTTGTCTTTCCAGGCATAACTGCCACTTTAGACCTTACCCCACAAAGGTCAAAACACCCTTTCCAGTGCGCTAGCAATGTTGTCTTGAGCTGTTAGCCTCTACCCTGGAAATACCAAGGACTTCTTTCATAATGCTTTTTTGGCCCAAACTTACGCAGCCTAAAGTCAAGGAGTCCATTTGGAAATGGACTTTTGAAATAAAAAAAGGAGAGAAAATAGAGAGAGAGGCGGGTCCCTTTGTCCATCCAAAGGGCTCTGTATTTTACAACACTAGAGCCCCAGGACCTGATACATCTAAAGTAAAAGGGGTGAAATTTCAGCTTGTTTTGCACGGAACCAGTAGGGTCTGGCCAGTACACGCAGCTCACCAGGATGTTTGCTCAGTACACATGCAGCATATCTGAGGAAAGGGGAGAGGCGTCAGCTGTTCCAAGTACACTGCCCCAAATGACCCACTGCAGACTTTCCCGAGCTTTTTTCCCTCTGCTGCCCAATGAGGATGCTGCATCTGAGGAATCTGAAAATACGGAAGACAGTCAGAAAACTCAAGTTCCTCTGCAGCTGGAGACATCTAGTCAGAAACATTTTGCTAGGACGGGAAAGCTGCCAGCAGCCACCAGAGGATGAGAGGTTATACCTGAATGGGGAAGAAATGCTACAAGGCAGGAGTCAGCTGGGAATAAATGCCAGCTTGGGAGGTTTGGCTTTAAAAAAGAGAAAACAGGCTTTATAAAAAGAGACAACAGCAAAATGTAAACAATGTTTTGAAAACACAAACCTGATACAGGATGATGAGGAAAAGTGAAATTAGACTTTCATCCGTACAACGTTTCCATTTGTGATTAAGACATAAAAGAGCCTCTGACCACTGATGGGCAGCTTTTGCTGTGGCCTTTCCCTGCTTCCCCCTACCCCTTCAGCTGGTCCCTGGACAGTCAGAAGCAGAATAGGCAACACCAATGGCCTCAGTCATCAAGGAGGAGGCTGGATTTTGCTGGCAAACCTGCGTTTCTTTTCAAGCAAACATTCTTTGCAGATGTGTCAGAGGTTCAGCCGTCTTCCCCAGGGAGACATCAACTGAGCAATGAGTTTGAAGGGGCTGACATTTAACAAATAAAGAATTCCGTACTAGTGACTGCAGATGTTGTAAATTGTTCACGCTTGTGGCCGTCAAAAAAGACCATCAAAGGCTTCCACCAGTTTCCTGGATGTTTGGAATGGGCTAGACAGTGAACCAAAACCTACCTTGCCAGGATCAATGGGCTGAGGCCAGTTGTATGAGGTTCAATAAGACCAAGTGCCGGGTCCTGCACTTGGGTCACAACAACCCCCTGCAACACCACAGGCTTGGG
>NW_010406327.1:49638-50486 GCF_000710305.1 Buceros rhinoceros silvestris | reverse complement strand
AAGTCCAATGGCAGCTTGGCTTGTATCAGCAATAGTGTGGCCAGCAGGAGCAGGGAAGTGGTTGTCCCACTGTACTCAGCACTGGTGAGGTCACATCTTGAGTTCTGTGCCCAGTTTTGGGCCTCTTACTATAAGAAACACAGTGAGATGCTGGAGCATTTCCAAAGAAGGGTGAAGGGTCTAGAACACAATCCCTATGAGTTGCTTCTGAGGGAACTGGGGTTGTTGTGCCTGGACAAAAAAGGAGGCTGAGAGGAGATGTTACTGCTCTCTACAGCTACCTGAAAGGAGGTTGTAGTGAGGTGAAGGTTGGTCTCTTCTCCCATGAAACAAGTGACAGGATGAGAGGGAATGGCCCTAAGTTGAGCCAGGGGAGATTTCGGTTGGATATTAGGAAAATTTCTTTACAAAGGGTCGTTAAGCATTGGAACAGGCTGCCCAGGGAGGCGGTGGAGTCCCCATCCCTGGAAGTGTTTAAAAGCCGTGTAGATGTGATGCTGAGGGACATGGTTTAGGGACCCTGCCAGTGCAGGGTGAATGGTTGGACTCGATGATCTTAAATGTCTCTTCCAACCAAAAAATTCTGTGATTCTGTGGAAGCCTCCCATGCTGTGCAACTTAGCTGTCCTGCCAACTGTCTTAGCTAGGACATTTCTTATCTCCAGTTCCTTTCCATAGGGATCAAGTGTTCCTGGCCACTTGTATTTTGACAAAAGGTTCTGTATGGTTATTAGCTTTTATAGTATTCCTGGGCTTTAGGTAGGAGGGAGATTGTTAGGCTGGTTTCTCTGTCATGTACTCATGTTCTTATTCAGTGTCAAACAGTTATTCAGACTAGGCACCTCACT
>NW_010406327.1:46758-49521 GCF_000710305.1 Buceros rhinoceros silvestris | reverse complement strand
TTCCTGCTTATTTTCATAAGCTTACCTGCAGCAGATCACTAACAGGTGCCCAGATCAGCTTCTCTCCTGCAACACACTTTTGTGATTAAGAACCCAGTGGTAAGAGATGAGGATGTAATTGTATAATTATGCAGCAATTCTTTGTTAACCTCGCTCCATTATTTTAAAAAGCATGTTGCTATGGGAAATGCTCCCAGAGTCAGTTATTTTGAAGTATTCTTCTTAGATACTTAAACCTATCCTTCCAGTATTTTCAGATTTGAGGACAAACCTTTCTCCCGTTAGGGAACGTAGATGCAAAGTATGTTGTTCACTCTGCTGGGAACGAAGCATCCTACCCACTGCTCTAAGACCTCAGAGAAAATCAGAGCAGTGTTTAATGAGCATAAGCCTATACTCAAAAAGGAAAAAATTACAGATAGTAAGCTTTAAAGTATAGGACAAAGTTTCTTTTCCTCACTTTATGAGAAGAGAACAAAGTAGGAATCGTACAAAGCTAATAATGCCTTCTTTTAAAAACACAAATAAAGAATTGGAGTCCAAGTCAGACAAGGTTCAGAGGCTGCTGTTTTCTTTAAGTGAATTTGCCTAAAACTTGAGTGAGCTTTGATTCAGGCTTTCCTTTTTCTTTTCATTGCATGAGGTGCAGATTCCTAAGCTGTGACTGATACAAAGCATCTATATTCCTCCCATTTTTAGGGTTGGCTGCCACTATCATGGAAAACATTAGCATCAGCTTCACCTTTTTGGAAAACAGTCAGCATTTGGTTTGGCTGAACAAAAAATATTTTGGAGTGGACCTCAGTGACCTTCTGCAAAGTGATAGCCGGCTTGCAACAGGCAAAGCTGAGTCACCAGTTGCGCAGAGTTGAAATCCAGCCCGTACATCTGTAGCATATCTTGCATTGCCAGTTTAATTGGTATTGTGACGTTCTCGAGTTTTAAATTAGCTTTGAAGAGCCTCTGGCTGGATTTTGATTGGATGCTGCACGTTACACATAATCTCTGGGAGGAGGTGAATTTAGACGTCTGCTCTGTAAAGTTTAGATATTTGGGTTCTCCTCTTCTGTATGCATTTTCCTGGGAAATTTCCAGTTCCTCAGAGGGAAGGAAATTCTGAGTGCCTCTAGATTCATGCTCTTCTGGTGGATTTGATCCTTCAACGAACAAGCGATTCACTTTCTGTTGTTAATATGTCTATTCCTCGCAGGTCTCTGACACAGCTTTGAAGTCCACAGTGCTTGCATCTTCCTTTTTAAATCCAGTCCAACATCGCAGTTAAATTTAAGCTCTTCTGGAAGGGGGTGTGTGTAAGGACCATAGCGCTGATTTGACTGTACATTTTAGGATCTTTACTAAAATTCTGAACGTGTTTTAACTACCCACATCAAGTACAGCACAGCAAGTTTTGGGAAAGTGAACTTCTTTGTTGCTGGCAGGCACAGAATCACCGTACTTTATCAGAAAGTGCTGTAAAGTTGCCCATCACAGTTTAGTCTTTTTTTTTTTTTTTAATAAGATTTCCTTTATGGTTTTAAGAGCCATGATTTTCATTCTCTCGTTTTAAACAAATGAGGTTTATTATTTGTTGAAACTTATTGAAACATCAGGGCCACAGTCTGCTTGTGCACCAAGCAGCTGAATAGAGTTCCAAGTCTACATCTCTACTTAAGGATGTATTTTCATCCTGTTCAGCATAATGGCAGTGCAAGTCTTCCCCCCCCCCGTATATAAAGTATAGTGCTTAATATTTCCATCAGGACTTTGTAATTTTCCTTTTCCTTTCTGGAATTCAGAAAACTAAATGTATCGCTGACTTTCTCCCAACAACTCCAGAATTTGTCCCAAGCATTTTGTTTCCCCCAAAAAGAAGGAACAGAATCAATGTAAAAGCTTTTTCTGGGCACTTAGTTACAAGTAATTTGCACCTGAAATCTGTACTTAGAGAAATAAAATCTGCTGTCACTGGTTTCTGAATGCAGAATTGCTGCTGAAAAAAAGAGTCAAACCAGGGCAAACAGAGAGAAAAGACATGTTTTCCAGGGCTATAGATGTAGCAAAGCATAAATTATGGCTGATAAAGTACCTCAAAACTCCAAACAATTGCCATTTGGTATTTGATTGTAATCACTATTGGTGGGGGACGTTTTCAGCAATACCCGATCTCCTTCACCTTCCCAGCATCTAGTTTAAATGCAATATAGATACCCGAAGGTAGGAGCCTGGCATGTCTCTGCAGCCAAAGGTAAGGGCTGGACATCTCCAGAGAGCCACGAGCCTTACAGCACTTGCTGTTGCATGTCTAAACACACTAATCCTTTCCAATCAGCAATGTTAGCATGGTTAACCTTAAAATATATGCTTTTATTTTGTATTCTTTAAACAGAAAGAAAAGTGTAGGAATGCAGGATTTTATGGAAAATGCATTTAAAAAAAATCTACAATGTTCAGCTAGTATGAATTATTTTGCTGCCTTGCTGGCTTTACACACGCACTGAATTTTTTGTCAAGGTCTAGAATGTGGTGAGGTAGAAAAATCCTGTCCTGTAACTATTGCTTGTACTGGAAAAGTGACTTCTCTGATTCCCTCCAAAATGAATCCCCCAAAGACCTAGATGGCAGAGCGAGGTGACCCTTTTCCATCCCTTGTCTTGGCACAATGAGGCTTGCGTAAGGATCAGCAAAACTGAGCCCTGGCGAAGCAGAGTTCCCACTGCGCCCTCCTCCTCTGCTCTTCTTGGCGAGATGAGGTCTCTCACCAGG
>NW_010406327.1:27058-46645 GCF_000710305.1 Buceros rhinoceros silvestris | reverse complement strand
CAGGAATGCTTGCAGATGCAGGGTTGTTTCGCCTCGCCTCGGATCTTCGAGAAGGAGAGACTCAAAGACGTGGTGCAGGAGGAGAAGCAGCAGTCAGAGGAACCAGAGCACACCCTGGAGATCTTCAGCTTGGTTTGTGCTACTTAGGCTTTGCTGCTACCCTGGGGAGAGGTGATCTGTGTGAAGTCTCTTTGAGGCTATCAGGAGTCTGTACTCCTTCAGGCTTGAAGAGAACAAGTTTTTAGAGTCTCTGGAGAGAGTGTGAAAAATAAGATTCAACTATTTATTTCCTTTCTGACAGTAGTGGAAAAGGATACGTCTACCCTCCTGCTCACAGGGACTTTATGGCAGTGAATTTTCAGTCTCTGTATACAGCACGGGAAGAGAGAATGTGTGGAAAGATCTTGACTCTCCACATACGAAAACTCCCTTGCTTTTACTTCCAGATAACTGATAGGTGGTAATGAATAGGATCAATCTGTAAAATCGCACTAGGGATTTGATCTGAAAACAACTCAATAATACCATGTGTTCTATTGGTTGTACATGGAATGCAGATATTCAACACATTGGCTGCTTTCTAGGCAATTGTAACCAATTTTTTTGTTGTTTTTTGTTCCTGAGAGGGGAAAAATAATATCAATTGACTAAATTCTCCATCATAATTTTAATGTTTAATCCCCAAGGCCAGAGCAATCGCTTTCCATTTTCCTTTGATATCCGATGCACTCCATCCGGGCTGTAGAATAGCAGACACAGGTGCTAAATTCGGTAGTATTAGTGTACTTAGGTACTAATTAAATTAGTCACAACAGCCACTGCCTTTACCAGTGATGCCTTCCAGGCATCCCTGGAAAATAGAATGCATGTATTTACAGGCTTTCCAGGGAGCTGCGCTGGGTGCAGAGGCCTGCTGACTGTAATCCCCAGTTTAGCTACATGAGATGAAGCAGCACTTCCTCTGTGTTACCTTTTCTGTGAGGTTCAGTGCCAACCTGTAGAGGACCAGCGCATTCTTAGCTGGGAAACAGAGTCACACTCAGCTGTCCTGAGGAGGAGGTAGCATGGCACTTGGGTTTTGTGCTACCTGGATATAAGTGCAGCGTGCCCCAGACCTGGACCACCTCACTTCTTTGGAGGTCACATCGGAAACCATTGTTCTGCACTGCAACAGAAATAGCAGCAGCGTGATGTGGTGATCCAGCAGCCCATGCACTCAGTAGGTAAACTAAAAAGTTAATTTCTCTAACTGCTACTGCTGCAGGTGCAATCTGGGGTCACTGCATTCAAGTGATGCCGTGATTGGGTTTTTTTACTTCTCATAAAAGATAGTAAAAATGAAAATTCTTGAGTAATTTCTAACCTCATTTCTGCAAGAGCAATGGCATTCCCTTCAAATGATGCCTTTTAGTGACACCATGGAAACCTTGGGATTTTTAAAGGATTTGAATAGTATAATTCACTGGGAATTGCAGAACAATTCTGCTGGTGTGCCAGGGAAGAGAACTCATCTCCTGAAAGTGAAAGTAAAGATTTTAACTCCAACAGACAAAATCCTTAGTTTCACTTGAAATGAAATTCGTGCTTAGTAATGATCTACCAACAAAATGTGCCAATTAAGTCCTGGCTGGGTTCTCAAAGTAAGTCTTCAAGATGCGTATGTCTTGTGCTGATCCTCTCCATGGGAGTGAATTGCACTCTAAATTCTGTTTGTTTGCTGACACTAAGAGGAAGCCAGCAAGGCTTCCCACAGGTCCCAGGCTTACACTTTCACGACTCACTCAAGCTGCTGGCATTTTGTTAAATAATTAAGGAATATCTATATTCGGAGTTTTAGTCTGAACGTGTTATCAAGATTTTAAGGTACTTTGAAGCTGTGTGCAGCTGTGTGTTGTAATTGTACGGCTGTGTTAAGCTTCCTAATTTATCAGATGCCTTTGCCACGTGCAAAGAAAACACAACGCATGTCTTTTGAACCTTTAAGACAACTTAACTAAGCTGTCAGCGAGAGCAGATTTGGAATTTTAAGTAGCTGGTGTCATCGGCCACCTGCAATATGGTGGAAATACCAGCTGAAACAGATGAGATGAAAACAGTATGAGTAGACACAGCAGGATTGTCCCTACAGGCCAAGTGGTATTTCATGGAGTTGTATGAGTGAGCTTGTATTGTTTGCTTGAAACTTAAGAAGTTAACTTAAGCAATAAGCACAGCTTATCAGTTCAGCAGAAGTTAACTGATAACTTGTGCTCAACAGATTGGCTTTGAATACTGCTGTCACCTTCCTTTTGCTTACCGGGGAGATGGAGAAAAACTCTAGAAACAAGTGGGGGAAAAAGCCCCACGTAACACTTTGGATTTGCAATCAAGTCAATATTAAGATAAAATGGTAGATCCAGTGTTGTACAAGACAGGTATTTTTATGAAATCTTTTTTCTGAACAGCATGTTGAATTACATTCTCTAAGGTAGAGCAGAAAAACTGTATGTGTGTCTGTGTCCCTAAGTACTGTTGTCTGCTCTTTCAGGTAAGCAGTTGGCACCAATGTGTTGCACAATACATGGGAATTTAAATCTTCAGTAACCAAGCGCTAGTCCTTTTTAAACAAATTTTGGCTGTTTTGTCCCATGATGCAGAGCCCATTTTGGCAGACCCCTTGACTTCTGGATCAGCTTACTTTTTACCTTCCCACGCATGGACTTTAGTTTAACCAGAGCTGTCTTCTGAGCTAATTAGCATGTGGCAGTGAGCTGGGGAATAGAGGTGACATCTGTTTTTCTGAAACAGATAGCAGTTGAAGGCATGAATTTCAACAGCAAGGTTAAAAACACGGAAAAATCACCACAAGGCAAAACACACAGTAACAGGAGCTTTCTCTATTAGGCCATATACACACCTACCAAAGACACCTCACTGCACCGCTCTGCCTACTATCACGTGTTACACGCACCACAAGTTTCATTCAAAGATCATAAATCTACATGCAAAGACCAATCTTTACAGCACCCTGTGTCATATATTCGCCAGGGTCATTTCTCAGAGGCAGCGATGGGGGAGGCACAGCAAACCACGGTTTGTGAAAGTCCCACACCATGACAGTGCCAAGTCTGGCGTGAGGATTTAGGGATCCTGAATGTTAGTGCCAGGGGTGTAATGGACACCATGCAAGTCTGTCCTCACCCATCCACCTTCCTTAACTCCATTTTCCCCGCTCAAAATAAAAAACTGCCTAAGCCAGGAGTTCTGTTCAAAGCAAAGCTTCTTTCAGGCCCCTTTAGCACTCACAAACGATTCACGAAGACCCTAATTGATGCAATGGCAGTAGACACGTGAATCTCCAGTAGAATATACTGAGAATACAGACTGTGCTGCACCATCCATTTTTGTAAGTCTAGTAATAAGTCTCTAAGAGATAGCCAATAAAGCCCAATTTTTCCATCCAGACAACCTAACTCTTGAAGGTTGACTGGTTTGATCACTAGTTTTGTGCTTCTGGAAAGTCAGCCGAAAATGAACTAGGATCTTGAAGCGTTACTATGAAAATACCACATTTGACTATGTATTTTTTCATGCTGTTTATTCTGCGAGTCTTTCAGTTCCCCACTGGAGATCTGACAAGCAACCCCACCTGCATTGCCGCTCTTAGGAGGAAACTGCTTGGTCACAGCTGGGCAAAAAACCACTGGACAGCAATGACACTTCAGGATATACGCACTCCTTTTTATATTGACTATAGTGATCATTTAGGAACAACATGAGTTGCTTCCTCCTTTGACAGACGTTGCACTGCTTCTGCAGTATCTTCCATCGGGCCAAGGTCCATTCCCTCACTCATGTCAAGTAGCTCATTTGAAGTGGCCTACAGGGTAATGAACTGACATCCCTGAAGGGATAAGGAATGGAAATCTATATCGGTCCTTCTATAAGGTAGCGAAGGGCCCAACACATTAAGACATTGAGCAGCCTTAAATTTTAGATTTAAGCTACGTCAGTGGTTTTAATAACCCTGTCATTCATGGAGCAACAGTACAGGGCAGGTGTGTAACTCTGCCAGAGCTCTGTTAGACTGCAGGGCATATACTCCCTGGTCAGTGTGCCTGTTCTTTTATTAATTGCAAAAGTGTATTTCACCTCAGTCAGGTGCGTCCTCTGCGACTCCCGTTCCCTTTGCCCCAGCCCCCATCCCCTGTCACACACACTTGGGACCCGACATTTGCACACAGAGTAGCAGATGTTGCCCTGCCTCCCTCATTTCTCAGTGGCGGATTTGGTCTCAGCTGGGAAGGAGCTTCATTACAGCTGGCATTTTCAAGCAGCTGGCAGATTAAGTACACTTTTTTTAAAAAAAGAAAAATTATTTTTCTTAAAATCCAGCTATCTAAGATAATCTGCCTCAATTCAGAGCACACAATAGCTTGCTCTTCTACAGAAACAATTCTGTAATGTCTGATTACAAGTCCATGCTAGATGAATCCTCAGGATCTTCCTTGCCTGTACTTCCTGGAAAGTCACAAAAATCCAGGAGCCACTACACCACAGAGCAAGTACTTCGCTGATATTTAGAGGATCATCAATATAACTGAATTCAAAGACATGGAGTTTCTACCTTCCCTTGACAGCATGCAATCTAAGTGTAGTTAAAAATACAGCCAGTGGGTTTTCAAGCGGAGGGTAATGCAGTGCCAGCAATTTAAGGTTGTGCTGTTGTACGCTGAAGTTGCACAGTGGACAGTTTTAGGTTTTAGTCCTGGAGATAGAACTGTGAGATTTATAAGAGTTGACAAAAGTGATTTTGACCCACTGTCCTTTTCCACAGCCGGTACCGTTGCCCTTCATAGCCTTGCTCTTGATTAACGTTTGTGGCAGGAGGACTCAGGGAATAGCAGAGGTACTGCGCTGGCACCACCCTCACCAGAGCTCAGAGCAGCTCGCTTTCAAATACGAAAACTAAGTCAAAAAGCTAGTGAGTCCTTCCCAAGGCTCTTCACTAAGATTAGATGGTAATAATTCCACAAATTCCTCAGCAATCTTCCTACAGCCGGGAAGCCTTGTTGGCTATTGCATGTGCAAGTGGGGCTGCAGAATGTGCTGTATTTTCGCTTGCCCATTGAAGTGGCTGCACCACCATCCTATCTCCAAAGCATACCCTGTGTGCTCCACTGGCAGATATAATTTAGCCCTAGTTACATCCTGACAACACGATGCTTATATTTTGCAGGCCTTTGGTATGTAAGCCAGTTTTCAACAGTAGCTCCACAGGTGGCAGAATTACAGGCACCCATGTTTTCCCTGTGGATTCTCTGATGTAAAGGATCAGCTTGTTAGCTTGTACCCCAGTAAGGATGTTAATATAATTTTTATCTATCATCTATTTCCTTAAAACTTAGAGAAATTTAGTATCATAGATAGGTCAAGCGCCTCTATCGACTAAGAATGAAATTTGCCCATAAATTCAGGAATAATTGCATAGGAAGACAGACAGATGACGTGACTGTACAAATTTTGCTTATCTTTAGAAACCAGGCTACAAAACCCACAAACAAATACAACAAAGACAGCAGAGGCAGCCTCCCTCTCCCCTAGGTCTGTGAGCAACTACATCCTTCCTTTTGATAAAGAAAAGCAGTCTTTTTCCCAAAGGAGAGGAAGAAAACACAACGTGAAAAGCAGCCTGCATAGGAAGTATTCCTAGCAGGCTTAAAAAAAACGTATAACAGTACCAAGTTCTTTCTCTCATCCCTCATAAACCCTTTTTCCTCCCAAGAATAACTTACAATACTGAACAAAAGCCCTCGGGAAGGTGTTCTCCTACCGTGCTGTATGCCATCAGAAAACACCAAGAGGCAGCTTGGTCCCCAAAGCCTCTTGGTCAAAACAGGTTTGCTGGTTTGAGGTCTTTGAAGATGAAAGTCCTCTGACCATGCAAGGATAAGTATAATCCATTCAGGAGCGTAAATTCCAATGTGGAGCACTTTTGGCTGTTCAGAGCCTGTGACTTGCCCCTGAAGGACAGAAGGAGAAGTCAATGGGCAGCGTAAAATCCTGTCTGAAGCAGGAAGTTGTACAAGAGTCTATGGCCAGGCTGAGATGCTGCATGTAAGGGAACCATGAAGACACTGCAGGAAGTTACAATTACTTTGTAAGTTAAGTTCTCCCTTGCTGGCAAACTTGATAACAGTAGTAAAAGTAATTTTTTACAGGAAACTCTTGTGTACCACAGAAGAAGGATAGGAGACTAAAAATAAAGCTAACTAGTGGAGGATTGCAGTAGTGTTTCCCCGCTGCTAAGAGGCTGCTCCACATCATCATCTTTAGCAATCTCATAAATGCAGTTCTGGGGTGAGGCAGCAGCTCACATTTCCTGGTGCTAGAAATATTCTGAATTCTCTTCAAACCACTCTGAAATCAAGTTTCTGCTCTTTTTACAGGCTGCTCTTTGTTTTTCCTCTCCCACTTCTGACATGCTCCATTTGTAGTTGGAAGAAGACAGAAAAAAGTGACAACAGGAAGCAAATTGTTGTGCAGAGATGAACCTCAGCAATGTAATCTTTCTGTATCGGTGAAAACTTGCCATCTTCTTTTGTAATTTGGATAACAAACCCTTCAGAATGCTTACCTGGCAACCATCAACAAAGGAAGAGTTTCTGCTGGCTCTGGTCAGTGCTCTACTTTGTGCCAGTCTGCAGAGCAGTATGAGCTCAGCATCCTAATCTGTTCCAGGTGAGGTTCTCCAGCACCTCTTCCTTTAGCTTGCCTTATTACATCTGACTTGCAAACTGAGCCTTGCTGTGCAAAACTTGGGCAGGCTACCAAACCTGCCAAGCATTTAATTTCTCACCTGCACTGGATCTTAAATACTGCATAAGCCTTCCTCTTTTTTTCAGGTGGATTTTAGCCTGTAAGTGCTGCATGGTAAACTGAGAAGCTACCAAGCAGTACTGCTTTCATGTTACTGCTTCATCCCATGATTAATAAATGTTATACTTGCCAACACTATAAAAACAGCAGCCAGAGGACGGTTGATAACCTGTAAGATTTTAGATCAGCGCAGACCGAGTTCTGACCGTAAGTCCTGCTATCCAAATGCATCAGTCTATGTGCAAAAGCCTGGCAGTGTAATTATCCACTAGATCTTAATGAGACTAAAGGTTAATAATGCCGTGATGTTAAAGATTTCCACATTTTTGCATCTCATGTCATATGTTTGACCATAGTTTGACCCAAACTCTGTGACTTCCTTATTTACTGCAGTATTGCCAAGTTTCAAAAATAAAAGTCTGAGAAAAAACTCTGAGAAGATAAAATAAGCTTGGTATTTCTGAGATTATCTTAGCCTTTTATCATGGAACAGATTTTATTTCAAATAAAACCCTATACTTCTTCTAATGATCTACTTCCGCTCCTAAGTACCCCAATCACGCATCAGAGTTAGATCAAGACTATATATTTGTAAGGTGAGACCCTAAAACCTTGCATGGAGCAGTAAAGAATGGTGGGGAGGGGAGATGTAAATTCTACTTTTTTTCCTTCCCCAGAATTTTTTTTAGTCCTTAGCTCGAAGCTAGATAGATAGATTAGGGAGAATAGACACATTTTTCAAACCTAAACAGCTCAGCGAAGATTTATGCTCAATCTCCAACTTCAGTCAAAAGGAAACAAGAAGGATTTATAAGGAATGAGATTAAGATAAACACCAAAAAATATCGTGATGCTCTAAGATGAATGGACTGGCCTGCTGAGCTGTTGCATGCTCAGTCCTGCTTATTCTAAAAAAAATGGCTGTAGAATAACTGAAAGTTTTTCAGAAGGGAGTAACAGGGGCAGTCAAACACCTAGAAAGGCTCAGGTTAAAGTGATTAAACCTCCTGAGTTTCTTTCTCTAAAGAGGAGCCAGAAATGGGAGAAGAAAAAGTATAATAAATTAGGAATTATTCAAGGTGTAGAAATTCTGTTCTCCCTAACTAGCAAAACATAACAGCAAGCAGACAACAGGTGGCTATAAAAGGTGATGGCTACAAAACCACAAGTGAGGGTGAGCAAGGGGCTCTGTGCCCCAGGGTGCTGGAGAGCACAGCAGAGTTCAGAGAGAAACTGGACCGTTTATGCGACTACTGAGAATACAGTTACTAACAATTTTGCAAATTTAACCAGAGAGATTAAACATTATGCTTCAGGCCTTAAGCCAGTCCACAGCTGTTAGAGATTAGGGTGGGACTGAGACAGGACGGGTTATTGAATGGGGCTTTCGCGCATCCTTCTATATGTGTGGGTGCACTGTCCGTTTCAGGCGAGAGTGTTTGTAGCAACAGTGCCTTTGCAGTTCTTGCGCGCACTAGTGAGACACTAGGGGCTTGCTTTGGTGATCAGGTCATTCATTAAGGTACTTGGCCTAGAAATTCTTGGTTTCTATTAGTATTTGGTTGACAATATCCTGGAAGCAATTTGATACCTTTGCCATTTCCTCCCTACTCTTTTCGTGGACACTTGTTTGATTTATGGGATTTTGCTTTCGAATATAAGTTAACACTTTAGGATTCACTTCTTGTTCACCAACAGTCCCAAGATACAGCAGTCACAGATGGATGGTTGTACCTCCAGCTGCCTCAGCAGCGCAATGAGCAGGCGTTGGCTTTGCCCTGCCTGGCTAACAGCGATGGGGTTTTCTTCCTGGTGGAGCAATAATCCACTCGTGAAGGTGTTCTGCAAGGAGCCTGGTAACACGCTGCAGAGCTGCCCTGCCTGGGCTGCTTCTCACACGGGCACACTCAGCTCACCTCCTGCCTCACCTCTGAGAGTGGCACTCCGTGCTGCTCAGTTAATGCAACGGTATTTTGTGTTTCAAATATCTCCACTAGAAAACAAATAGGACCTGATCTTTTACCTTTGTGATCTCCAAGGAGGGAAAATTATTCAGTCCATTAGCTGTTGATGCTGCACTAGCAGCTTTTTACTTGAAATTCCAGACAGACAAGTCAGGTCAGTCTTTATTATTGTTAATCAGTAAATCTTGGAGTACAATGTCAAAGAAATCCACGTTCCCTCAAAAGTACCATTAATAACATTGGTTGAGCTAAATAAGAGTTCCAGCAGATTTAACAAGATGCCTTAGAATCAATTGCATTATATTCCAGACATTATTATTTCAAGCTTCACAACGAAAGAGGTACCATTAACTGACTACCTACTGAGGATGGTAGTTATAATCAGGAAAAAGCTGATTAGGGCCGCCACATTTTGAAAGATTGTAAGACCAGTTTATTTTACAGAGCAGCAGCCCTATGGACAGTGACAAATTGTTGTAATTACTGTGCCTCAACCACTGGATACAATGTGTTCAGTTAAAAAATATTTTAAATATGGATTTTTCCATCTATGATTTTCCATCTGTAGTTGGGCAGGTTGCTCTGCAGTGTAACCATCAGCAGCATCAGTAAAGATCCTCCAGGAGTGACCTAGCATCCTTGGCTGCAGCTGAGCCGGGTCACCAGGCAGGAATCTATCTGCATCGGGGTAAGCGAGGGCAGGAATTGACTGAAATGAGAATTCAGCTCTCACTTTGCCACAGCTCTATTAGTGGTTTTTGTGATTGAAGCAAGGATTTCCCAAGTGTGCATGGAAAGAAGATCCTATTCATTTCAAGTATCTATCATCTGACTAATTCACTTTGTAATCTAAAATTAGGGAGTCCCAGAGGAATATAATCTCTTTTGGTCTTCTTTTCTGCTGATACAATAATACTTGATCATAAAAAGTTACACAAAGGCATCAAGCCCACTATGCCTATAACTCAGTTCAGTCTCACCTTTGCTTTTCTGACTCCCATTAGTCAGCTGTGAGATCAGTTTGCTGTGTCCACAGCCCCAGGTGCTGCATCTTTTGTCTAACAGGGACAGCAAAAAGGAATGAGGCATGTTTTACTGGAGGTTGCATCATTCTTTCAGATTTTTCTTTAAGAGGAAGAACAAAGACTAGCTATGACGAGATAAAATCATAGAATTTTTTAGGTTGGAAAAGACCTTCAAGATCATCAAGTCCAACTGCTCACCCTGCACTGCCAAGTCACCACCAAACTGTGTTCCTAGGTCCACTTCTACACATCTGTTAAACACCTCCAGGGATGGGTACTCCACCACTTCCCTGGGCAGCTTCACGACACTTCTGGTGAAGAAATTTTTTTCCCAATATCCAAACTAAATGTCCCCTGGTGTAACTTGAGGCCATTTCCTCTTGTTCTATCACTTGTTACTTGGGAGAAGAGACCTACCCTCACCTCGCTACAACCTCCTTTCAGGTAGTTGTAGAGAACAGTAAGGTCTCGCCTCACCCTCCTTTTCTCCAGGCTGAACAACCCCCGTTCCTTCAGATGCCTCTCATAGGACTTGTGCTCTAACACACTTCACCATCCTCATTGCCCTTCTTTGGACACACTCCAGCACGTCAATATGTTTCTTGTAGTGCGGGGGTCAAAGCTGCATACAGTATTCAAAGTGTGACCTCACCAGTGCCAAATACAGGGGAAAAAATCACTTCTCTGCTTCTGCTGGCCACACTATTGCTCATACAAGCCAGGATGCCATTGGC
This sequence comes from Buceros rhinoceros silvestris, assembly GCF_000710305.1. Taxonomy (NCBI): domain Eukaryota; kingdom Metazoa; phylum Chordata; class Aves; order Bucerotiformes; family Bucerotidae; genus Buceros; species Buceros rhinoceros. The sequence continues at coordinate 36,064 of NW_010406327.1, read as the reverse complement.
CTTCATGGCCACCTGGGCACAGGGCTGGCTCATCATCGGCTGCCAACCAACACCCCAAAGCCCCTTTCCACCAGGCAGCTTTCCAGCCACTCTTCTGCCAGCCTGTGGTGTTGCAGGGGGTTGTTGTGACCCAAGTGCAGGACCCAGCACTTGGCCTTGTTGAACCTCATAGAGTTGGCCTTGGCCCATCAATCCAGCCTGTCCAGGTATCTCTGTATACCTCTACAGTGCCTCTATGTACTTCTTGTCGTATATTTACGTTATGTCAGCTGTGGCCCTGTGGAAACCTATACCTTGGTCTCTGTCAATTGCACCGTTCATTTTGTTTGGAGAACCACAGCATTTCTTGCATGATGTGGCAATGCCTGGGATTTTACACTGTCCCAGATTATGTCCTGCAAAATAAGGATATAGGAGTTTTTGGAGACAATTTGCTGGAATGAAGAACAAAGCACTCTAGGCTCTCCCTGGAAGGACGCAGAGTGCACAGGAGCACTGTTAAGAAACTCAACATTTATTCCTGAATTTTAATCATCAGAGCAGAGATAGCCCATAGCAGAGGCGGTCAGCCCCTTCTTCCAGCAGGTACTTAAACCACGCATAGCAATTCTTAGACGATGAATAGAAGCCCTACATATGTTCCTGAAGTACAGAGGATCTGGGAGCCAGAGCATGACTTAGGTTTGATTACAGGGAGGGCTGAGGAAGAGCAGGGTTTTTTGTTTGTTTGGTTGGTTTTTTTCCTCTGCTGATTGCCACATCCAAAGAAAAAGACAGCAAGTGACAGATGCAAAAGCCAGTATCCAGTGAAGAAACATCCCTGGTGGTGCACACTGGATGGTAGTGTGAGGAGAGGGGAAATACCTGAACTCTATTAATTCCCTACTATTTATTATGTGTTCTTTGTTGTCATTTCAATATACGTGCTTTCCCCTCCCCTGACTTTTGACAGGGCACGGTCACTTATTCTGCATTTTGACATTCCCAATCCCCTGTGGTGAGAATGTCAACAGGGAGAAGAAAATGCTGCTTTTTCTTTCTGTGTTTTTTGGCTAACAGTGCGACAGGGACCACCAGGGAAGATTTGGAGTGGGGACCAGCTGGTGTGACACGCTTCTGGGCAGGGAGAGAGATGAGGGGGTGCACAAGGGAGCAGGGAGGGAGGGAGGGAGAGGTGTTGAAACAACTCATTTTTTGTGTCTTAGTGCTTGGGGCCTGGGAGAATGCCTAAACCTCAAAAAAGTGGGAATCTTCCATTCAGGGCAGATTACCTAGAACTCCTGGTTGGCCCAGGGCAGCTGAAACATGATATGGCCCAACCTCATCATCTGTACAGAAAGACGAGGCTCCTTCAGGAATTGTCATTGTATTGGAATAGACTCCCACCTCCAAGCCCCATAATTCCCAAGACATACTCCCTTTACACTCTTCCAGACTCACTCCTAATCCATAGGACCACAGCACCATGTTGTCCAATGTACGCCCTGGTCGACATGCTGAAGACCAGAGAGGTTTGTTTGGTCATATATTACCCCTCAGTGGCATAGCTGATACCCAAATAAATGAGCTCTTAGATGTGAAAGTCCATCTTCAGGTCTTAAAGCTTGCCAGATTTTTTCCTCCAGCTCTATCAGATGTTACAATAAGAGATTTTGAATCTTCCTAGTTTCTGTCTCATGGTCTCGGGCCATTACTGCCAGTAACAACACAGGTATAGAATATTGCAGACAGAGCTGCAACACATAAAGTGCCCAAAACTTCTCACGAATAAGCAGGGTGGAGGTATTGTAAGTTCTTAACTTTTAATATTATGCCTAAGATGATCCAATGCAGTTGGGAAGCCTAAGACAGTGCCTACAGAAGGTATCTAGGACTTGGCAGCGGAAACAAGTGTAGGTCAAGGACTGTTTCAATATATCCCCACCCAATCACATTGTTCCCCTGCTACACATAAACGTTTGTCCAGCTCCTGGCAAAGGACCCCCAAATCCCTAGCACTGATCAGCCTGGAGCAGATCAGCCTGCCATTGCTGTCAGCATCCGTGTAATGGGCTGAGTGATCCAGCAGCTGGCAAAGCACAGACATCAGATTTACAGATGTTGGATGTTGTTTGGATTGTTTCTATTTCTTAGTTTAAGGTAGGTGCTTGTGTGTAGCATAGGAATGTTTTAAATTCCTCACAAAAGGATGAGGCAAATCACTCACATTAATCCTTACGCAAAAGGAGACTGAATTACTATAAAGTCTTCAATAAGACACCACATACTACTTTTCCCCTGGCACTTCTGCTTCATTCAACACAAGGAAGGAAGAGTGCTCACTTAATCAGCAGTCATTCAATATTTTGTTTTCTTCTTGTCACGCAGCATGTGGCCCTTGGCTTTCTTTATGGCGCACTGTTCAGACCCCGCTGTGGGGGCAAAATTCATAATTTCCTTATGACCTCAGCCTCACTGCACATTGCTACAGCATCCAAGCACTTCAAAAGTACTAACAAACATGCAATCCCCCTGAAAATACTGTATTACTCTCATTTTACAGAAAGGCAGCTGGCGCAGGGAGATGTAACTTTCTGGAAAGTTCGGAATCACATGTTCAGAATGCATATTCTGCTAACCTCAGTTTAAATTTTTAGGGTTTGATGTTTCAAATGATACTGCAGATGGCAACATACAGAACACCAAGTGGGAACAACCAATAGGTGTAAAGCATCTGCAGAACCTCGCAGGAGCTCTGTGGCACAGGCTGGGAAGGGATGCCTTCCTCTGGGATCCCATTCAGCTGCCAAAGGCTGCTTTCCCCTTCTACCAATGCCTGTCTAACTTCTGCTCTCCAACTTCCGCTGTTAGCGAAAAGAAGGGAGAAAAAAAGGGCTACATCTCCTTGATGTGTCTCAACCCTTTTGTCCTACCCACTGCAGAGAGAGCACATAAGTTCTGCTTTGGAGGCATCTTCCCACAGTTCCAGCTTCTCACCAGACCCACTCTAGAAATGTAGTGTGTGATTACATGAAAGTTGCGTTCACAGTATACGGGGGTGCGATGAAAGGAAGAAACTAAGATCTGGCAGGCATGCTTGAGGCTTGCTTCACCTAGCCAGGTCTTTTCTGCCCACCATAATGATGATCTTTTAACGTTATTCTTCATAAGTCTGTTTATGTACACATCTATTTTTCTTTATAATCTATTTACATACACACATATTGTAGTAAGCACCACGAAAGTTCAGAAACTGACGCAGTAGTTTTTACTACAGCAGCCAACCAGCACAGATCTGGTGACAGCCCTTCCCAAAAACGTAACAAGAGTATTGTTTGAAGTTCTAAAACTCACTCTTTGATGCCTCAAGCACATACTTCCTGCAATGCTCTTAAACAAATACCCAATTAAATTTATCATCCACTGACGTTCACATGCTTGATGTTGACTAGCAACTCTGCGTTAAATTAAAATTGATGTCTAAGCTATTCCACCACGTGGCTGGCCACAAACCAATTGCCCAGAAGCAATTGTGCTCTTTTAATGCTAACTCATTTTCTCAGAACAGAGCTGAAGCCAATGGGAGGTTTCACTGGGTGGAGCCTTTACTGCTCGCATTAGCAAAGTTCCCAGTAAAGGAGTAGAGCAGATCCTTATAATGGGCAGGGAAAAAAAATGACCACTAGCCACTGGATTTCTGTGCAGCTGATACCATCTGGTGTAACTCAAGAGATGGTCTGAATACATTCAGCCAGCAGGATGTTCTTCGAGCAAGAGTGTAAGAGTTCAGTAGGAAAACCAACCAGTTATTCAGGGTGAATTTTATGAATGCCAGATAGTAAGGAACAGCTTGCAAAATCAATCTTTAAATCAGCTGGCCCAAGGCTCCCTGCCACTGCTGTGTGTTTCTTCAGCTGCAGAATGAAACAGCAACAAGTTCCCCTCTGTGAGGCTCTGCTCGGTGTAGATCTCAATGGTGATTGCTTCCTCCTGCCCAGGATACAAGGCTGCACTTTTCCCTGGAGAACCACGCTTATTTGTGAGAGGGTGTACTTTCAGCTTGTTGAAAGCACCGATCAGGCAGAAGTGTACGTATGATAAGGACAAGAGGGGAATATTATTTTAAAACATCTAATTGTATAGAAAGAGAAATAATTTATATAGTTTGTTATAGTCGAGTGATGTTGAATTTGACTTAGAAAATAAACCAAATTCAACTCCTAGAGCTTGCATGTACAGTTTGTGTTCAGTCTTTCTAGGTACTTGTGTTCTGCGATACGGTTGCAAAAGCTTGCACTAGTAATTTGATTGCTGCAGAGTCATACCAAACGCTTAACCCATCACCACATACCTCAACAAGAACCTTCTACTTCTATATTGTCATCCCACATATGCAAAATAGCTGATATTCCACATTGCCTCCATTAGAAGAGTGGATGAATATTCAAATTTTATCACTACAGATTAATTTTGTTCAATTAATTTGTTACTAAAGAGCCTAAGGGTACAAGCCGTAAAGGAAAAGCAGGTAAAAAAAAAAAATCCTTTTAACCATGTATTTTGGAAACTTTTCGAATTATCTGAAACAAACCCTTTCATTGCTGCTCACAGAAAATTCACACCTAGATGTGTTTACAACGTCAAACTGGAAAAGTGGTTTTGGCAGTTCAATGCTGAGAAGCTCACAGAAAAAAGAAAAAGGGAAGAATATAGAAAAAAGAAGAGAAAAAAGAAAAAACGGGTACCACCTGTCCATCCCTGCTCCTAGCTTTGTTATTGGCATCCATTGGGTGTCTTGCAGGTGCTCCAGGAAGGGGGAGGCAATCAGGAAGGAAAATGCAAGCTCCATATTGAAACAGTTCACAGTGAAACACACTATAGAACAGCCTCCCTGAACAGTTAGTAGGAGTCCAACGAGCTGGACCATGCAGGAGTGGATTGGCTAAAACACCAGAGCGTGCAAACACCGACAGTCTCCACCTCTTACAGGAAAGACAAAACAAACCTACCTAAAATACTTTTCTCTCTTTAGTCATTGTTCTGAGGACCCTGGGCACAGAAAACTGCCTAGTTTTAACTGTGCAGGGGCTTTATGAGAATCTACCCCTGCACTGACTTGAGTTCCTCATCATTCCAGAACAAAAAAAATTCCTGGTTTTGCAGCAGGAAACCAGGAATAATGATGCTCCACCAGAAATCATGACAGCTTTCTTCCCTGCCAATTTGTCCTGGGACCTTGTCGTTCTCCTGCCAGGACCATCCAGCAGGCACAGGTAGGCACTGAAGCAGCCTGACAACGATAGGCTGTCCTCAGTTGCTGGCTATAAAACACAGCTAACGTTCTGTGGGTCTGGAGCACTGCTCAGAGAGGTAGACTGTGGTAGCTCAGCCTTTCAAGCCCAATAGGCATTCTTCTGCTCCCATGCAGCATGTTATGCCCTCTTCCCTCCTTGTTAAGGCAAGGTGGAAACTCCCTCCAGAGCAGTAGCTTGACAGCGCTGCCGATACAATGTCTCTCCCCTCTGTAAGGGAAGTTAGGTGCACCGTGGATATTCTGCGTTTCTCACGGAAACATTTTTTTCAGTGGTTTCCCTTGTTCACAGCTAAACCCCAGAGCAGTTACCCTGACACGATGAGGGAAGGCTCTGGGGCTGTAGGACTTAACACCAGATACAACTAAGAAGCAAAGAATTTCCTTTGGTCTCACCATACAAAGCTGATAGCGGGGTTCCTATTTCCCAGCTCTTCTTCAAAAACTGCTTTTCCCCATTCACTCTCCTTCAGTGACTCTCACTTTAAGTATCAGCTCTCAGCAATAAAGGATTAGTGAGAAGTAACTGCATTTAAAGACTTCGTTTCAAGTACTCTTTCTTCGAATTCTTTCCCTTTCATGTTGATATTTCTGCTGTCTCCACTGTTACCTAGAGAATCCACAAGCAGCAGAGGGCTGGAAGTCAGTTCAACAGATGCTGCAAATGCCACCACTCCCACTGAGCTTGTTTGAGAGACCGGTGCATGAGCATTTGGCTCCGATAAAGTGCACCAAGACTTGGCGTACTGCAGAAGGAAATCGTGTTTCGTTCTGGAATTAGTATAGCAAGACATACTGTTCACCCAGGCTTTCTCCAAGATGTGATTAACGTAGAGACAAAACCCACTCTAGTCTTTGGCAGTCAAAGCCCTCTCTGCAAGGATGTACTGAAGTCCCAATTTCTGCTTCCCATGGGCAAAGGCTGCTTCATTGCCCACTTACTAAAGAGTAGAACAAGCACCTTCACACTTTCTCCTCAGGTTGCCCTCCATAACTAGGCACAGCTTGATACAGCCAGTGTATATCCACCTTGTTCCCTTCCTGCCCGCTGCCACGTGGACTGCACAGTGCTCGGACTGCTGCTGAGCAGCTTGTATACCTCTGGTTCTGCCTCCGGGGCTGAACAGTCCTGTCCCCCTTGTGCCTTCGCAGTTCCTTTAGACTTATTTAATTATTTTGTTTCACTTGAAAGTCTTTTGGGTTGTGGACCATTTCTTTGGAGGTCAAACAGCTTCTTCAGGTACCGCTGGCTCCTGCACTAGAAATCATAAACAACACTGATACATGTGATGGCAATGTAGTGCTGACAGTGGACAGCTTAGATCCTGAACAAAATTAAAAACAAGGCGGAACTTCCAGTTCTGATTATGGACCTCCATTCCCAATATACGGCTTTAGATTTTGCCCCAATTTTTTTTGCTGTTTTGTTGTTGGTTTAGTTGTTTTTTTAAGATTCTTTTTGCATTTATAAACTCTTGAGCAACTATCAGAAAAACTAATGTTGTGATCTGGAAATGGAGAACCTAGGTAACCTGTCTGGCCCTTGTTTAAATAACATTTTAATCTACTGCTAGGAAGTAGTTCTAAGATTCATGGTAATACATGCTTTTACACATTCTTAACACATTCCACAAAATAACTGAGTAAGATACTAGGCATAGCTAGAAATCCCATTTCAGTTTAAAACATTAATGGTCATTTTCATGTAACAACCACTCTTTAATGCATTGCTGTTTAATCTCAGACATGTAATTATAAACACTAAAGGTTTTTTCCAATATGTAATTTTCTCCACTGTCAAAAATATCACTGCAAGCCACTCCTCATGGGAAGCACTGTAAAGACCGTACTGCTTGATTATGGTTGCAGGCTGTTAGGTAACCAACACTGAGCAAAATTATAAGTCACCCATGATCTCACAGCATTAACCCTGCACCTGTGATTAATACGTGCACACGTTGGTTTCAAAAGGCTGCCAGTTTCATAGCCCCAGCACATCGCACAGGAAGGATCCGATAGCTCCAAAGCAGGCCTCTGCACAAGGAGCAAGCACATCAAAGCCAATGCCCAGCGATTGTACCAAATTCTCCTGAGAGCTGAAATACTACCAGTGCATAAAGCTGAAATGAGAGAAAAATAAAGTCAGAGGGAGGAAGGAAAGGGAAGGGGTAATGTCCTTTGACAGAAGACAGAGAATGACAATTTTTGGTACAGCCGATATGCCAAAGGAACAAGAACAATGGACAGTCCCTGGAGGTCTGCAGAGCAGATCACAGCATCTATTAAACATAAAACAAACAGTCCCACTTCGGTGATTTCCTTTACATTTACTGTGCAACTGGGAGAAAGGGAGTCAGGCTGATGAATGGTTGAAGAAAAAATTACAGATTTTGTTGACAGCTGAAAAATGAAAATGCTCAAAAGGCGGGAGCCTAACTGCTGATGGGCACCTGGTGGCAACGCTAGACCAAATAGGTCTGCAGGCATCCTCACCTCTGATCCATCAGCTTCTGCAAAGCAAGGAAACATACAGGCCTGACAGCTCAGCTCTCAAGCTTGTTCTCTCCAAAGTTTTCTTAAATCAATAACATGGAGGCATACTCAGGCCACACAATATGAAATAAGCTAACTTGAAACCCAGGCAAAATTCCTCTGTTGTCCAAAAAAAGAATTCCTCTAGAAGTCCTGAATATAACACAGTATGAGGGACTAAGCTGAGAGGTTTCAAACAGGAAAAATACTTGTTTGACAACATGAATACATATGATTCCGTTCTCGGAGGATCTTGCTATATTTTTAAATTGCTAATGTGCAGAACTGAAATGATGGGCTTTCTATTTCAGGATGTTAAGCATATTGGGCTCTGAGAGCAATCAAGAGATGACTAATACATGCTCTTCTTCCTTTGCTAGTTTATATTGCTATGGTTTATTTTTCCAATTTGCCTATTTTTCAAGGTGATTCTTTAATCCACCCTGGGAAATGCATTTGTTTTTGTTACCATATTGCCTGGAGCACAAGGGTAAGGAGTCTGGCTCTGTATGCTGAGGGTTAAAGATACTCGGTGAAGCAGGAGCAAGAACCTGGAGGCCAATAGCTCCATTGTAGTCGTCAATAACTCATCCAGGTTTTGTAAGCGGAGGGAGAAATTTTTCCAGTTTCTTCTCAGATTGCAGAACTCCCTTTAGCAAATTTCACTACTTGGATCTGGTATAGTAATTTTCCAAACTGAGTCTGTGAACACCTAAATCTAATGAAGAGGAAACAATGACAGTTTTGGACAATTGGGGGACTATGAGCTGCTGCAAACTCAGATGGAGGAAGGGGAAAGTTTGGGGACTTGAGAATGGGAGAAAGTTTTGTTCATTTTGCCTTGTGCTAGACCGACAAATGAAGGCTGCTGAAGTGGGTGGGAAAACTCCCAACATCTTGCATTTCAGCAGCTGGCTCTCACATAAATCGAACATTCCTGGTTAGGTACATCCTGAAATCCACACGCATGATTACAGGAGAGCTGGAAAATAAGCTCCTAAATTCAAAAGTGTGATCATACATGTGAATCAGGGTGGAGCCTTCGTCAGGTGGTGGGACTCCACGAACAAGGAATCACTCTAGCTTGACTTAAAAGATCTAGCGCAGGCTATTTAATCGTACTGCTCTGAGGTTGGTGATGTTTTGTATGATCTCATCTCCTGCTGAGTCTTTCCCTGCACACC
>NW_010406327.1:20091-26983 GCF_000710305.1 Buceros rhinoceros silvestris | reverse complement strand
TGGTCTTTCCCCGCCCCCCCCCCCCCCCCCTTGTACTGTGTATATATTCAACGATATTTGTTAGAACGAGACTTCTGGGAATAAAAATTGGAAGACATTCAGATATTTCAAGCTTGCAGGCTCTTTGCACCATGTCCTCTGCAAAACAAGCTTCTTTTATGAGGATGGAATAGGAAGTCCATTCATGCTTGTGCTAACAGGGCGGAAGACCACCATGCAGCAAGCTTCACAACAGCAGCAAGTCCTGACAACTTTAACAATTTATGGGAGATGCTACAGACCTCTGTAGCATTTTCCCTGCTGAGATCATGGGCACCCATCGCTGTTTTCTCCCTGCTCAAGCCTGACCATGCGTGGTCTCAATCTCAGCACACTCAAGGGTGCAGGCTCAGATCTGCACCCCACCAACGCTTCCCGCTCGGAGTCCTTGGGGCCCCTGCACAGTTTGGTGCAACCAGATGCTACACAAAGGGAGAACAGTACATCCACTGAAAGGGAAAAACAGCCTGTTTTGATTTGCAGACAGTGATATCAGAGGCTGCATTTAGCTGCCCAAAGGACAAGTGGAAAAAGCCTTATATTAAACTCTTGTCGCAGCTGAAGATCATAACTATGAATATGACTGTTCTGGAGAGGGGCTCAGAGTAGCTGTGCAGTTGCCTAGAGAGTGCCACAGCAAGCCAGATATATATCTGACATGAAATATACTGTAAGATATGGACATCTAGGTTACCAGGCTAAAAAGATCAGGCTCTGCATCCGCGGATGAGCTCTGATGGCAGTGACCAGGCTTTCAGGAGTAGTGAGGATGGCACAGAACTCCTCAAATCAGTGATCTGTGCCATTTGAAAAAGTAGGGCACAAAAAACCCAACCTCCAAATCATGCAGTTTGATACACAGCACTTTAGATACTGTTAATCTTAGAGGCAAAACCCCAACTCTTGAGACTTCAGCTCTAGAAATCCTTATAAAAAATAGTCACCAATGGGTGAAGTTGAACCAGTTACTAGTAGCAGCATTGGGCAGGTTTGTTTGTTTGGGGGTAAATCCCCCCTTTTTTTTCCTGTTAGACAGAACCAAACGCAAATGTGTTTATTTCTTACAAAAACAAGAGCAAAATAACTCAAATTCCAGTTTTACGTTGGCTCAACTCAATTTCCTAAATCTTAATTAATAAAAATAGCCTTTTGAAATAAGCAATTAAGCATCAAAATATATTCCAAATGTTAGTGTTTCAAGATCTGAATAATCTGAATGATCCTGTTAATTTTTCAGTTAATCTGCTGCTCACCAGAAATGCCTTACTTCTCTCCAATTTGGAGTTCAGCTGGCAAGAAGAACAGCTTTTGACTGAAACTAGACTGCACTTAATCATACTGCACATCTGAACTTCGGTTTCCTTTAGATGCTGAAGGTAAATAAAAAAACAACCTTACAGGCATGATTCCTAGATAATCAGTCTTCTAAAAGAGCACCACACATTCACACCAAGCTAGAAAGAAAAAAGTGCAGAGCTAAACAGGGAGAGCATCAGTTAGAGGACATTAAGCAAATTTGCAGCATAAGTTCCCTAAGAAGAGGGATGTGTTATCACATTTTCTAGCTCCTTTTCAACCTCTAGTGATTAGGGACCTCTTCAACTAATTTCAGTATGTTTATTATACTTACCAGAGGAAGGGTCCAAAGAGGTGGAGATGCTGTAAGAACACCTGTATAGGTGTCCTGACCAAGGAGAAGGCTGCAGTGCAGGCTCCCATCTCGGAAGATGGTTATAGAGAAGCCTCAAAAGGAGAGACAAACCTCAGGGATGCCAAGCTGTGAATACAAACCCTTTGGAAACCAGGAACTATTTCCTCAGTACGTAGTGTTATTTTTCTAGTTTCTCGCCCTACTTTCCAAAGACCACTAGAAAAGTAAGAGAGTAACACACAGTCATCCATTTGCAGATGAAGGGTGATTCTGCCCTTTTTGGGGGGGGTTCACACCATCATTACACATGGTCAAGCACAAGATCCACACAGGGGCTGGGTATGGAGCTTAGAGCGTAGCTGACAAAGCAAATCCCAGCAGCATTTCTGGCTCAGGCAGTTGCTGTTCACACCCTCCTGCCCACGGAGAACCACAACCAAGGAGTCACCAAGCTGTGCAGAGGAAGTGGCAGTGCTAGGCTAGGAGCACTGCCCAGATCAGCTGGAGCAAAACCGGCATGTGGTCAGGCCAAAGCATGGCCTAGGTCCTCTTCTGCAGAGGACTGTTCAACAGGCTCACAGCCCAAGGTGCAGGAGTACAATGCAAGCAGCTAGCACATCATGGCTGTTAGCCTTTCCCCTAATCTGTCACCACTCCCTTTATCTACAGGCAGTGGGGAACGGTTTTTAGACCTTGCTGCATTGCCCCTTCCCCCATCACTCATCTGGTTTCCCACAGCAGAATTAGGCAAGTTCCAGAGGACCAGAGATGACCTGAAGGAGCACGTGTTGTCATCATTCTTTGTAGCTAGGCAAATTTGCTCAACACTTGTGTGTGTTATAGAGAACCAGATTCAGGAGACACCTTGAGCAGAACATTTATACTCTGCTCCTCAGTAAAATGAAGCTGAAGAAAGGAGGTAGAGTTGCTGAAAAAATGGTCTAGCTAGACATAAGCAATTGTCAATGACATTCAAAAAAAGAAAAAAGAGAGAAAAGTAAACAGACAAACTCCCAATACACACTCTGTTTAGAAAACCTTTTGAAAACAAGTGGAGAACACTGCAGCAATAACAATGGGCCATGGGGAGCAGCACATACGCTGCGTTTAACTGTCTCATGAGCAGTCCCAGGCTCTCAAAGAGCAGCGTATCTTCAGTGCCAGGATTTGACACAGGGAAATGTGATTCCTGATAACAGTCTGTGATGAAGATATCATAACCTGGCTGGAAACATTCCTTAAACTCCCTGCCAAAGAAAATGGTCGAGCACAAGCTATTAGGCTGCAATAGCTACCTACCCACTTTATTAGTGTGCACTGAATTTGTTTTGTTTAAATGACCCTCAGGGGAACAAAGAGCGGAAACAGGCATTACACTTGTTGCATATTTACCACTGAACTCATTCAGCTCCATTACAAGAGGGGTAAGATTTCAAAGCCTTTGCTCATGAGTTGGAAAGCTTACCAAGACGACTTTATTCATAGATACAAGCTAGGTCAGCATTTCCTAACTTTCTTCTTTTCTTTTTTAAATGGAAGAATTATTCATGGCTTTGAAAAAAAAAATCTTGCAAAGTGAGATCACATCATTTTCAGTAACAACTATATAAAAGTTAGGTTAACCTTAATGCTCATTTATTGCCTTTGTTCCCCTCTAAGCCCCTGAAATTTGTTTGCTCACATAAGTAATGACACGTGTAAGAGTCTGGTCTTTGTTTTTACCTCCTCTTTGTTTGGATATTCCTTTGCTAATACCTTACAGACCACAAGTGGAGAAGTGCTGCACCAAAAGTCACTCTCCCTGCCAACCATATAAGCATGGTTCCACAGAATAGAATAAACCAAAACTTAGCAGCTGCAGTGTTCAGTGTGCATTTCCCCAGTATCAATTCCCACAGTATCAATGAGTTGCTAAAACTGGAGCAGTTAGAAGGTCTGAACATTCACATTTTCCAATTAGTTTCTTAACACTATCGAAAATCCTGGAGCTAGGCTATGCGAGTCTAGCACCTGTTTACCCTGTCTTCTGGGCTTTCACTCAGACTCGTCCAGTCTGCAGCAAGACCACAGCCTGGACTCATCAGGCATGAACTGTATGTTCAAATACACCAATACTTTTAAAACCTTACAGCGTGGAGAGGTCCAGAGTCGCTTTGCATGAAAATTAACAGCCAGGCTTCTGCAGGATTAGTCTAGAGTCAGCTTATGATCAAAACAGATGTAACCACAGGCTTGATATTCGAAAAGCTCTATTTTAAAGACAGCTTAATCCTCTCAGCACCTTCCTCTCGGACTCGACACTCAAGTGTCAACCTCTTGGCTCCTATTCAGAGGGCTATTTGCTGTACTCTAGTAACCCTCAGCAGAGGACTAGCCCTGGAAGACATGAGTGCCTGTGAGGTTTACATTAGTTTTTGTCACACTGGAAAGAGTATCATACCTTCAGACACTCATGTAGTTCAGGTAATTAAAAAGGGACATTGTAAACACATACTTAAATTTTAGTTGAAGAAGGACAACAAAACATTTGAAAAAGCAGCAGTTTATTTCAACGAGAACAACTGCAAACTCCTATGCTGCTTTTATGGCCTGAGTATGTTTTAGGTGTGAATAGTCAGACCTGTTAAAAAGCAACCCTAGTCCACTAAAATCTAGGGGAAGAGTATATACACATGGGGGCAAGGAAGCAGAAAATAAGACATTTTTAAAATAAGATCTTACCTTGCAGAGATCTCCCTACTTTATCAGTAAGCATATAGATTAACCATGTAGAGCTCTCCGTCCTAATTTTTATGTCATCAGTAAAGCCAAACCCAGGATTAAAACACCAATATGAAGGCATGTGTCCATGTTTCCAGATTTACTGTTGCTGGACTTTCCCCTTTCTTACCAAGATCAAACAGAGTCTCCAAATGACTGTGAGCACATGAGGTGACTAATAACGATAACATGAGCCTCTCTGGGACTGCCTGAACTTCAAGAAAGTAAAGGAAGAGCTCCATAAGAATCCTGCCAAACCGTTCCATTATTTTTCTTGATGTTTTCAAGCTAAGAGATAGAAAAACTTTGAAATTGTGTTTACATCTTTGGAAAAATCACATTATTAACAAAGAGAGTGGAGGAAGAAAGAAGGTGCATCTATCTTTGTTTGAAAGAATTGCCCTTCCCCTAAGCTAAAGCTCCTCCACTTCACTCCTCCACTTTAGAAATAGCATTTCCAGTGCTCTGTGCTTTACTCAACAGCAAAAATTAACCATCTTCTGTGGTGTGGCACGTGTATTGATGTGAGAGGTTTTTGCTCTTTTGTGCATAGACAGCTGCTGGTGTAGCTGGCCTCACCTTCCCCTCAGAGCAGCCCTGAGAGGCACTGATAAGACATTTTGCTCCTCCATCGGTGACTATCAGAATCTATAAGGCAAAAGGATCACCACAGCTGTTGAAAAAACAGTTTAAGAAACAGAGCTGGACAGATTCATCGCTCTTTCTCCTCTCACTCCTGAGTAGGATAAAAAAAAGCACCTGACTTGATGGAACAAAGCCAAGTTTCTGGTCAGATTATTTTCTACTACTGACCAATGACCAAGTATACCAAAGATCAAAAGCAAATTCAGCAACGAAACAGATGAGTTTGGGGAAGAAAAGCGAGGGCAGGCTTGGAAGGAGTCCACAGAGGAAAGTGCCCATGAAATGCCTCATGCCAAGCCTGCAGCTGGTCTTTGGACAACAGCTTCCTGGACAAGTGGTCTAGTTCCTTCCAGAAAGCTCAAGTAGGTGGGTAGAAAGAAAGGATATAAGTATAGATACAAAAGCAAAAAAAAAGTACAAAAATATAACCCCCAAAACATGTTTAAGTATAAATAAAAGTAGCTTTTCACTCAAAAGTGGGATTCCCCAGTTACTGTTAAATGTCAATGTTTTGGGTATTTAAGAAAATTACATCAAAGAAAACAATATTTTTGGAAATGTTTTAAAAGGTAGGGCAATCTGAAGTGCTCTTCATTGTCTCTGAGTCAGCCCAGGCAGACTGCAAAGACAAGTACGTTACCTGTTCAAGGGGGCAAGGTACATCAGAGCACACGTTTCATGATGAATCAGTATTTTCATTGTGGATTAAAGGTGACTGTGGCTGTTTTAAAGGTGAAGGGAAGACACACGTGGTGGGATATGCCCCCGAAAATGCATGATGCTGAAAGCAGTACTTTATACCAGAGGAGCTGAGAAACACCTAATTCCCAGTCCTCACAACCACCACCTCACAGAGTACTAGATGTGATTTAAACAGTTCTGGGTACTTTCTTGTTCTTGCCCCCAGCTCCCGGCATTTGCTAAATATTTGCTTAAAGATATCTGCTAGAAGCCCTATCAGCGGGAGGTAGGTACTGGTGAACAGCCACTTCCTTCCCTGGAGCGCGATGGCCCATCCTACTGGGGCCAGTGGCTGGCCGCCTTCTCCACAGGAAGGACAAGCAGTAATTGGAAGCGGACATTTTGAAGGGCAAATCCAGTATGTGAAAAAAGAACTAGAAAGCAAGCTTTATTCCCTGCGCATATTTAGGTTCCCTTGAATAGAAGACGTTGCAGTCTAATCTTCCAGAGCGAGGGGAAATAGAGGGGATCTGTGAATGCTCTGAAAGATGTTGAAAATTCAGGTAAGAAAGTTCAGACAGAATAAACAGGAAAAAACACATCTTTCCACCCGGAGCAAAGCCTCTGGATGTCCTGAGGAAGCTGGTACTCCCAGTGCTAAAGGTTTCCTTCCAGGTCAGACATCACGTATCTCGCTCATTCTTGCAATAACTTCTGTGGAGAGGGAAGCTCATTTTCTCAAGCAAACCCTCTCCGACCCCTGTACCCAAGTTCCCCTTCACAGTACCTGACTTTGCAGCAGCTGATGACTTTGCAGCCCAAAAAGGGCTGGCCCAGTAGCACTGCCCATGTCAGGAAGCTGCCCCGAGGGTCTGCAGGGGAAGGCTATTTTCCCCTGCCCCCTTGGTGTCATCCATCACACCTCATCCGACAGAAAGGCTTTTGATCCCACGCTTCTATGCCACAGGGCCAGCAGCCAGCTGAATCCCCCCGCCACCCCCACAGCATTGCTGTGCTGTACCGGATCTACCCCAACCAGCTGCTGCTCTTCATCCCCCTCAGCTGCCACACACACAGCGGAGACAAAGAAAAAAAAAAAAAAAACAACGTCGTGGA
>NW_010406327.1:4576-19707 GCF_000710305.1 Buceros rhinoceros silvestris | reverse complement strand
TTTTTTTTTTTACACTGAGATGACAGACGCATGCACATTTTAGCACTGCCCCCCTTCCCCTTTGCAGCGTCCCTTAGCCGTTCTGGTTTTTAAGCAAAGCAGAGCTGTGTCCCAAGAGTAAGAGCCTTGTCGGGGGTGGGTGCATAGTCTTCCCTGAGCCAGGTCCCCTGCTCACATCTGGTCGCTAATCCCAAAGCAAGGAACAGAGTGTTAATTCTTTCCTCCACAGCTACCCGCGGCTTTTGCTGCTGTATTAATTGTACAAAGCTATACAAAGGGAAAAGCAATCTGTTCAGAATCATTTGAGAGTGAAGGATAAAAAAAGAAAGAAAATAGTGACACTGTTACAGACACGGACACACAGAGAAGCCTTTGAGTGGCAGAGCAAGGGAGCCAGCAGAGATATCTCCAACAGTTTACAGCAGCAGAGCAAGCTAGGATAGAATTAGCAACAAACTCACTGGGATGCAATTTAATCACACTACCCAAAGACAGGCCTACTACATAATCTTGCTAGTGTGCTTTCAAACCCCACTGCCCTCAAGCATCATTTGATCCCTTCAGCTGAGGTGGGGTAGCTGTTTTTCCGTGACTGCTAGGATGTGGGATATCCCCAACAGTTTGCGACTAAGCAGGTAAGCACTGAGAGCCCTTCCCTGCAAGTTACCTAGATCTGCTGGAAAGGAGGTGCAGCAGCCGCAGAAAAAGGGCAGCTAGTCTAGTGCACACAGCGCTGGGCTGTACCCTGGATAGTCTCACCACGGACTCGTTGCTTTAACTCCTCTCCACATGCTCTCCAGCCCTTCCTATCCAGTACGGGGTTTGTAATATGAACAAATAGTGAGTAGCCCTCAGAACAGAAGAGCAAAAGACAGGCGGGAGAGCTGGCCAGCACTTCTCCCACGTACACTACAAAAACAGAGGTCATCAAACGGGTGAAGCAAATAAGGTCCCATTGAGGTCAAACCTTGCTCCACCAAAATGGGAGACAGAGCAAGTCCTTAACCACAAACTGAGTAATGGTGGTCAGATGCTTTTAACCAGGTCATTGTAGCTCAACTACCTCCCACTCCTCCTACAAGTGAGGTTATAAATACCTATTTCGTTAGCTGTGCTTCAGAAGCAAGTTCCTTGGTTAGTGAAGAGAAAAATTAATCCCTGTGTGAACAAGTCACTGAACTGTAATCAGATCTTTAGCATTAGCTGTCTCTAATAGACAGGTGCTCAGCAAGGAAGATCTTGGCTTCCTCAGGGCAAGAAAGGCACATTACAGAGCTGTGTTATCGAAGCTGAGACTACCTGTCCTTGTTTGACTGGAAAAATGGCAGGATTAACATTTCACACGTGCATGCCGGTACCCCGCACCAGATGACAGTGCTAACTTTTTAGGTATTCCCACAGCAATGGATACCAGAGGTCAAATACGGAAAGGTTTCTCGTGGCTAGCTCTTCACTCACCTAAGATTTACGGTACTAATGACCCTGTTCTCATATTAGCCCATGTAATCTGTGAAATATTCAAAATAAAGCCTCCAAGTGCCCTGGAAACCAAGATATAAGATTAAGGCCAGGTAAGGACAGAAGCTTGTCAGTCATCTCTGCCACTGCTGTATTTCAGAGCTGAACCTGTTAGGTTACTCTGATTAAAACATCCCTGCTCTCTTTTTCAGCAAAGCTTGTTCATCTGAAATTGTGCATAAAAGCCTCGCAGGATGCACTTTGGAAGTGCTGGAAGAGGTAGTGCAGAGATGGGATTGCTATTCCTGCAGATCAGCGCTAGTCAGGCTCTTCATTAGAAATGGGAGCAACCAGCTAGAAAATGAAACAGACCATGATATAAGATGTCAAGGTATACTCTGTGGACAAAGACATTCTTCACTGAGACACCTCAGGACTTGCTGGAAATTTCTGGCTCTTGCCAGGGAAGAGCATTTGAACAAACAGCTCAGCCAGGGGAGCAGCGAACCCTCAGCACAGCTCCCCGTGCTGTGGAGATTGCCACCAGCAGATTCTGGTGTTTCATCCATTATCCAGCAGCTGCTGCCACCTCTCATTCGCATATATCACCTGGGCATTAATAAACAAAACTCTATACGTACAAAGCTATGACAGAGGAGAGCATTAAAAGCTAACGAGCAAGCAGGCCTCATGCATTTGCTGGTACTACAGTGTGACACCAACCGCTTCACCACCACCCATTACGCTGAGAACCAGATCTTGGACCATTTTTTACTCACTAACGCACCAGGGAAGGCTTTTACCTGTCATTTTTGCAGAAAAAGTGTTCTCTTTTTCACCCAGACAAATGCCCCCCAACCTATTTCAATTAAACCTTATTAGGTTACTAAAACAGGCCTACAATAACTACCATTAAAAGCATATGTCAAATTCCAACTTCCACTACTGCTTGTAAGAATCCTCATAACTCAGCTGTAGAGTTACTTCTTTTCTCAGGACCAACCTAACAAAAAAGAATCAAATCTTCTCAGTGTGGCTACACATATAGCAGAGATTTCTGCACCCATAGGCTTTCTACACAGCCTTGACTTTGAGCTAGGCTAAGTCCTGAAAAGGTAGATCCTGCTCAAGAGCTTGTTTCATTAACCAAGGCAACAATCATTTCTATAACATCACAATCCTTTGGTATCAATACACGCTGGGGGATGGAGGCATTGAGAGCAGCCCTGAGGAGAAGCACGTGGTGGATGAAAGGCTGCACGTGAGCTGGCAATATGTGCTCAGCCCAGAAAGACAGCAGTGTCCTGGGCTGCATCAAAAGAAACATGGCCAGCAGGTCAAGGGAGGTGATCCTGCCCCTCTGCTCCACTCTGGTTAGAGGTTAGACCCCACCTGGAGTGCTGCATCCGACTCTGGAGTCCTCAGCACAGGAAAGACACGGGCCTGTTGGAGCAGGTCCAGAGGAGGCCACAAAAATGGTCAGAGGGATTCAACACCTCGACTACGAGGACAGGCTGAGAGAGTTGGGATTGTTCAGCCTGAAGAAGAGAAGGCTCTGGGGAGACCTTAAACCTTCCATTACTTAAAGAGGGCTTAGAGAAAGACAGGGACAGTCTTTTTTCGCAGGCCCTGTTTTGACAGGACAAGGGGTGATGGTTTTAAACTAAGAGGGGAGATTTAGACTAGGTATAAGGAAGAAGTTTTTTCCAGTGAGGGTGGTGAAGCACTGGCACAGGTTGCCTAGAGAGGTGGTAGATGCCCCATCCCTACAAGTGTTCAAGGTCAGGTTGGATGGGGCTCTGAGCAACCTGATCTAGTTCAAGATGTCCCTGCTCACTACAAGAGGTGGTTAGACTAGATGACCTTTAAGGACCCCTTCCAACCCAAACCATTCTATGATCCTTATTCCTGACCTGCACTGTACCGGGCAGATAAAATGCCTCTGCGTTCTCACATTGCCAATGAATCCTGGGAAAGCTACTGTTCTGGATGCTACCCTGCTCTGGAGAAAGAGCCTGTATAATGCTAACACATGCAGTTTGGTACATTGCAAAGTTCATGGCTTCTTTCTTCCTCTCTCAGAATCGGAGCTCTCGTGGCCGTGCCACAAAGCCATTGAATCAGCATAGCCAAGCCATAGCCACGCCCCAAACAGCCATAGCTCTTACATTAAAAACAAAAACAAACCCGAACTAAACAAAACCACGCAAGTTTAATTACATAGAGCCACATTCAAGTGGCACCATAATTGACCAAACTGGAAACTAAACCTTAAGAGAAAAAAAAAAAAAAAGACGCTGTGCTTTTCTTTCCACCAGGAGTTTAATTTGTCACTTGGCCACTTGATATTACAAGGAAAAGAAAATGAAGTAGTCATCAGAATTACTCTTGAATCAGCTGTCTTCTTTATCAGCACATTGTGTAAGGAAGTCCACCCCGGCCAAGTCAAAACTCCTCACAAACACAAAGCCTAATGGAGAGCACCAGAAGCATGATCTCCATGAGCACAAGGTCCTGCAGCAGGAGGTTTTCTCCCAGGTTGAGGGAGATGCCCAATAAAGAACAACAACGACCAGCTGTCTAGTAAAGGCTCAGCTGGAGAGGCCTCACCAGGCAACAGATTTTCCCTCAGGGTCACCCATAGCAGTTTCACCTGACTGCTCCTTCAGCCTCTCTTGATCTCTTGCAGTCAGCACCTTCACCACCTCTTTAGAGCTCTTTCAGGAGCAAATGGCTGCCTCTCATTCCTACCTTATACCTTCTTTCAGGAAAAAAGCCCCCAAAAGCTGGAATCTCCTGGCTCTTCTCTCTCTCAACGGCTTCCTTCCTGACTTGTGCCATGGTCCATGTCATGGCCCCCAACTGAGCTTTTCAGTAACCACCCTCTTTTCTACCCCATAGGTCTCTCTTCAGCCTATTTACCTGGCAGATCTCCATAGCCTGATCAGAGCCTGCTGCACACAAAAGAGGGGGCCAGCCTGGAATTTGCTCTTCCCCTTGGAAGTTTTGGGTCCAAGTCACAGTCAAAATACAAAATAGCTCTTGATACAGCTGGTTGTTTATAAATCGAGCAGTAAAGCTCACAGAGGTATGTGTCACCATAAAACACTGGCTACACTGGGCAGCCTGGCTGCTGGAATGCACCTATCTCCAAGCATTTTAGAAGACAGGTAGTATTTTAGCAACAAGAAGTATTTACCAAATCATGCTTTCCTTCAAATGTCTGCCAGCAGCAAGACAGTTATGGCCAATCCTACCTTGGGCAGAGGAATAGATTAGCTGCACTCAAATCCCAAAATGCCCCAGGAACCTGTTTTTATTGCACACTGAATTAGCCAAAATGTGAGAAGGATTCCACACACGTGGACAGGAGCCTCACCAGGACAGGTCTCCTTCCCAGCCTTTAGCTTTCACCACAATTTTGCACAACATTTCCACTCACTGCTGAGAATGAAAGAAGTCATGGGTGATCGGAAGTTCTGCTGTAATGGGGCAGCTCCAGAGTCCTCAGCTCCAAGCTAGCAAGACTGTACCAGAATTAAATCATTGCAGAATTTAACTGACTGCATGTTTCCATGTCTCTTTCCGGGTACCGTAACCAAACCGTAATCATTGTTGTGCTTCTTCTAGAGTTAGAGGTCACTGCTTGAACTGTGCAAAATAAATTAGTTAATAAAAAAAACTGGCTGCAATTTCTGCTTTGGAAGCCCTTTACGTTCAAGTTGAAGTGGTTTCTTTTTTCCTGTTAAATAAAAAGCCGTAATTAGCATGCTATGTAATCCCTAGATGCTATAACGTTTCCAGAATTATTTCTGGGTTTCAGATAACATTAAATACTCTAAGGCTTCCCATGAAAAAGCGCTTCCTATTACAAAAAAAAAAAAAGCCAAACCCAAAAAATCAGAGAAGAATGTAAAAAAAAACCAAACCACAAAAACCGCAAACCACAAACACACAAGAAAAAAGCTGATTTAATGTATTGAGGGAATTTCAGTGGAAAAAAACCCCACTGCAAGCTAAAGTGAGACCTTGGTAGCATCCTCTGCACCTGTGATTCTTCATCCCCTCGGAAATCACTGCAACCTACTACTTCTTCCATCGCTGTCTGACCTTGAGCTTGGGTCTTCTGCACTGATTGGCTGCTGGATGTTTCATGGACATGGCAGGGTAAACAAGGTCACCTCAGCTGGCAAGGACCCGTTCCTCAGAACTGCCTGCTCATCTGTGAACTAAAACAATTCACTGCACAGGCAGATGCACGTCAAGATCTGCAAAGAGATAAAACCAGGCTGGAAATCAGTTCATCCTGGACGTTTGTGTATATACCGCAAAGCTTTCCTTCATCCTGGAAGAAAAGGTGGAGGCCTGTTTCTCGTGCCAAAGGAATTAGCCACCCTGCTCTTGCATGAGGCCATTCACCCCACCAGGGAAGGAAATGGCACGGATCTGCTCTAGTCACTCTGACTTTACTGAAGCAGCTCCTCTGCAGCTTGACAAGATCATTTCCCAGGAACATCCATGAGGTACCTGGTTACCTTGCCACAGGGTCAGAAAAACAGCAATATAAACTGTCAGATAGAGCTTGTCAGGCCTTGACAACAGTTTTTCTCTCGGGTATAAATGCTCTGTGCCTCGCAGAGGCTAGTTTTAATGGTGTAAGCATCAGCTGGGAGAAGGGTAGACAGGACATCTACCATAGTTACTGCCTCAGGAAAATTCTCCAAACAGTTGATGCTTTTCCAGCTCGGCTGTGGGGAAGACATCAGGTTTCTTAACTTGACAGAAGTCAAGGAGAAAAGCCATACTAAAAGGGAAGGCACACAGAAGGATTAGGAGACACATATGTCTGGCTAAGGGTGCAATCTCACAAACACCACCTTTGCAGGTGTTGATTGGCTCAGTTCAGCAATCAGGGTTGCCTGATAGCAGTTTAGTCTTCATTTGGTTCTACCTTGATAAGTTTCCATAACATCAAACCGCAACTGGCACTAAATGGCACCTTAACGAGCCAGAAAAGAGACACAAGTAGAGATGTGAAGAGACAGTGCAGGCTCCAGCTGAGGAGAAGCCAGTCCTGATTCATCCCTGTTCAGGAGCTTGTCCACTGGATCTAACTGGACTCTGCATTTAGACAATACCTGATAAAAAGAATGCAGAGGCTAGTTTCTAGTACCACCTGTACTGAGATCATGTCCAAGCTTAACTTTTAGAGCATCAGGGAGAAACACCATTGTTTTATCCACAAGTGATAAATTTCCTTTGTGAAGTGTAAGGAATGCGGCTAGATCAAAAACCAAGAAATTACATCTACTATGAAAATTATATTATTTTTTAAATATTACCAAAACAACATGAAGCTACATAACGAAAGCAAGATACTGGATCTGAACACAGCCTTCAGTTTAATTTTTCCTAAGATGTTATTAATATTATATGAAGGCTAAGAAGAGATTTGAAAATAAGGATGTTAAGTAGACAACTTGCTCTCTATTACAGCCAGTCAAGACAAAGTGCAGCTACAGTGCATAAAATGAGAAAGGAGGATGTGTTTTAACAAGAAATTATCCTGATGTTTAGGAATGCAAAGTAGGAGCTGGGGCTCGACCAAACCCTGGCCTCTTGTCTCAAACATGGTCTCTGCGTATTGTCAATAAAGATCTCTTTCCCAGCTCTCAGACTACATCCTGTATCACTTACTGCTAATGAATCCCTGAGGGGTTTAGATATTTAATATTGCAACATGAGAAGATGTCTTAGAAGCACAAAAAATTAAAGCAAAAGCACCTAGGTTTTAACCAAAGAATTAATCACGATGAGCCAGATTCCCTCTGGAAGCAGAGCTCTGCTCAGTGCAGGAACAGATGGACATCACCTCCAGATGCATGGGAAAGCTCAGTCCCAATCTGGAAAGGGCATACGCATTCCAGAGAGCACTCTGACATATGTCATTGACCTAAGTTTCCTCAAGGCCACCGTGGGCAGAGGATAAATCTAGTTCACCCCGTTCCTCGGCTCATAGCAAGAAAACGGAAGTGAGAAATGAGTCCAGGAGTTTGCCATAAGATGCTTCCAGGATAGCAGGAGATTTACCACCAGTCACTTGTAGCTGGAAACTAGCCTGGTCCCCATGAGGAGAGAACTGGCCTTTATATTCGATATAGATAACACTGACAAGTGGTTCTAGAACAGATGCAGCAACAGAATGATTTCAATGGTAGAACTTGCCTTGGATCTGCTCACGAAATAAGCCAAACTGACAGAAAGGGACCACCCCGAAGGCTTCTGCCAATATTAAAATGTCATTACAAAAAGAAAAAAAAACCACAACCGCTCAAAATTTGCCTCTCTGCATAGTGCTATTGCCCTGGCAACAACTGTACCTGTTCTTGGAATAGCTTTAAATAACACGAGTGGGCAAGGACCCGGTGGGTAATCCAAGTTTGCTCCAGTGGAGAAAGGCAGCACGCTGTCTTTGTAACACCTAAACTGCCCTGTGAGCTCTATCTGGGCTCTGTGAGCAGGGCTTGAGGATGTAAGAGCATCACTCTTTTTTGGGTAGCACCGACATGACGAACAGTATCTTCTGTGTTCAGGCAGGCACAGTTTTTGTGTTCATAGACACAGACCCATAGTCAAGATACAGATGGCACACCATTACCTGCTTTTCTTGAGTTTCCTGAAGAAGTGCACATTTAAACATCACTAGGATGAGGGTCTATCACACTGTGGTTTGTCTGAAATTGTCATTATCTCTATAGCATGTGTCACAATGTCAAGATGGAAGCAAATTTAGCAGCACTTTACCCAGTCAACAGAACGGGGCACCATCTAAGGATGTTAGAAAAAAAATTGATGACACAAAACAGATGAGACTGATCCAAGATGAAGTAGGGGAAATGTTGCAACATCACACAAAGCTTTGGGAATGGTAAGTCTGCCTTATGTTCCTATTTCCACAAGGACTACATGGAAGACTGACACACAAGGCAAGGGGCATCTCCATGTATTGCAGCTATTAGCCTGAGGTCTTCATCACCACAAGGTGTGCCAGGCTGTCTTTGACTATAAAGATAGTCACCAACAATTATAGAATGTGAGCAGGTACCACATGTTTCTCTTAAGCCTCACAGCAGGCTGGATCTTAGATCAGTTTCCATCAGTCAAGCCAGTGTCAGATGACAGATTTACACCATCTGCAGCAGAGACCCCTGTCTGCCGTGCCAGCTCTAAGGGCCTAATGACAAACTCTGAAGTTGGGAGCTATTTCAAATGGAGCGTACAAGAGCAGGAGGTAGTAAAACTTCATCAAAACATCCAGTGGAATAGAGCTTTCTCTCCTGCCTGTGGATGCCAGCAAATAACACTGACCACATTTGAGTTCATACCTACCAGATGCCCCAGGCCACCAGGTCACGCTACCCAGGACAAGGTCACAGGGTATTTCCACAGTGTCAGGCAGCTGCTCCACCTACTGGATTAAGCCCACAGCGAAAGCAGTTCAGTGCTCTCCATGCATCATGAACACAGCCCTTGGTGTAGTCAGTGAATGGTAACTATGAATAATTGTAGTAAGCCTCGGGAAGGTCAGGAGTACGATGGAGATCCTAGTGTTGTTGGCGAGTTGAGTGATTGGAACGGGGAATAAGGAGAAAAATTGGTAAGGCCATGGGCAGGCTGGCTGGTCTCCAGTTATTCTCTGATCCATCAGGCACTTGAAAGTTAATTTGTGAAGTAACGTGACTGAAGTCAAACCGTAAACAAAGTTCCTTAAAATATATAAACAAATTAGCATTGATGCTGCTGTTTCTGGGTTTCTAGGGTACGCAGAATGTCAAGTGACCGATGATGCATACAGAAAGCCTCGCAACAAAGGAGATCAGTATTTGCTGAAACAGAGCACATCATGGAGTTTCGCTTTTGATAGAGCTGAATGCCAGTGTGCTCAGTCTTCCACACTGATAGACACAGCCAGCTAGGACAAGAAAAAAAAAATTCTGTATCACTCAACACCTCGTGTGGTCATTTCTTCAGGGGAAATGGGAGGATTTTTTTTTAAATATACTCACTTTGCACAGCTTTAAGTGGCTTTTAAAAACTTCAGCCTTAACTGTCACTGAAAATAAAAAAGTTTCAGGAAAAGACAGAAATAACTTTAAAGTGACCATCATTCTTGGGTACTGGGTAGGATAATTCAGATGATATACACGGGGGAGATCTACTTTCATCTGTTTCTTTTCCTGTCAAGGCAGATACATTTCTCCTTACAAAACCTCAAAAGCCCGCAGTGTGATAGAAATGGAGACTGGAACAAGGCAGACTAGTAATGAAAATGTCAGAGTAAAGTGCATCTGATACAGAGTCATAACTTCTCCATCAGTTGAGGCAAACTCATCCATAAAAAAAGAAAAGACTACACAGAGCAAAGCTACTAATGTGTACAAAGGTTATTAGCCAATATCACAGTTATTAAAAGATTTCTTGTCGAGGAGGGTCTTGTTTTGGGAACTAAGGACAAAGAGATTCCCATTTTACTCCCAGCTGCGATAGAGAAATTTTGTGTGATAGTGGGTTAGCTGTCATTTCTCCACCTGTGTGATGATAACAAGTACAATGCTTAATCACAGCAAGATCACTTCCATCCTGAGACGGAAGTTTCAGCATAGGCATAGTATATCATTATTCTTAAATGAAGTCATTTACAACACCTGCAAACTAAAATATTGTCTTTATCCACCCTGAATGCATTTCATACTGCAGAGATGTCACTGAAGAGAATTCTCAAAATAGGTAAAAAGAACAATGTGACCTTCCTAAAAATTGCCATGGTGGGAATTATCTTTTGAAGCCTGGATATCAGTGCAGCTGTTTCATCTGCTGCTTTCCCAGTTTGGTGGGATCTGCTGAAGGCAACCAATTCCTGTCCTCACTTATGCTTTTTGGGTTAGAAGCTGAAACAAAAGACTAAGGACGGAGCTAGGTCTTTCCTCCCAGATACCTGTTTTGATAATTTGGAAACAGCTGCTCACTAGTCACAAGGGGGCTGTGCTGGATGCCTGCATTTACATCCTCATTCCTAACCCCTGAATCATGCTGGGAGCGATGAGATTAGCCAAAGGGACTGCATGAGGTGACCCATGTAGCATACATATCTGCAGGGGAGCATAGCCACACACCCTTCTTCCCATCATCACTCCTAGTCTTGTCCTTCTACCCCAGTTACTTCCTCTTCTTTTTAATATGTATTGTGTCTGGTCTTAGCAGATTGCAAACACTAGCACTCCACATGCGGTTGTGGGTCTCTGGGCTGTCTTAGGACACGCGATAATAACCACAAAAAAAGTAGCGCAGTGCTCTCTTCCAAGGGAAAACCCCCCCAAACCTGATTAGCAGAGTACAGTTCGGGGCACTATGCAGCCAAGTCAGACCAAAAATACTCAGTATTATTTTAAATGTCCTAGCAGATTTTACTCCTACTGCCTTGCAATGTTTGGCAGAGATGTCTATCAGAAGATATTTGAGAGCCAGCTATATCAAAACACAGAGTGACTTAGGCACAGAGCCTTTTTTGATATAAATAGGATGTCATTACAATTCTTTGTTGCATGCAATGGTAAATGCCACGTATGATATTAACTGCAGTTTCACCAGTGTTATAGGAGAAAAATCCAGGACATTTCCACTTAAAACACAAGATGCTGCTGGTGATCTGTAGCCAGAGATTGCTTTGGTTTTCTTGTGGTTTTCATAATTAAAGTAAGAAGATAAAGGACTATCCTTCGAGGCTTACGAGCTCCTAATGAGCTTGGTTCTGTGGTGAGAGTTAGTGGAGCCTGATGCCTCTCAAACAAGAAGTCTCTGTCTCTGCAATGTGTACACAGCTCAGCGAATTTAATGAGGGTGAACTGCTTCCCACCCTCTACGCTAACTCTGCAGAAACTGATGCCCACCTTGTCACCTGTTAATTTAGGAAGAAGGTCCTGGCCAACAGACTGTGGTTATGGGTATGGTGCCTTTTACTTACCGTAGTAAAGTTTAATACCGCTCATGGAGATTGTTTAACTGCAAAAAACCCCAGCCAACCACCAAAAGAACAACAGAAAACCCCGAGAGTTCCCAAACCTTCACAACCAGGCAGAATGAGGGTGAGCTGTCCACATTCTCACTTACTCCTTTCCTGACCCAAGAGAAATTAATCTTTATGCACAATCCATCACTAAGCTCTCTGAGGGCTCTCAGAGGTGCCAGATAGCGCTGAGCGGCACATGGTATAGATGTCTCATGATCTGAAAGAGCTCACAACATTTTGTGCTAGCTGAGGTGATGGCAAGCTCAGGTTTGGGTATAGAGGTGCTGCTGTGAAGCACAAGCCTGAGGTGTGGGAGCCACCTCAGCTGGGGCCTGCCCTAGGAGCTTGCATCTGGTGAGGGAGGTTGGGCTTCTCTTTGCAAACAGATGATTTTGTGTCCATTAAACCACACCTTGTTTACAATTGCACACATTAGTGAACAGCTCTTGCCATTACCGTCAATATTCAAGACAATGTTTTGAACCCTATGAAGCTGGATGCCTAAGGCAGTGCTATATGAGATATGTTCTCCAAAGATGCTACAAACTGCATGATCTGTGCTCTCACTGCCATCTTAAAACACTTGCTTACCTTTTCTGCCTATACGCAGCAGGATCCTTGAGGGTATTTTTCCTCTTCCTTACCACTGAGTTGAAGCACTCTTTGAAATACTATTATTAATAATATCCTCTTTCAGAGGAAACAATACCAACAATCTATGCAATCTCAGCCAGGGGATAGTGGAGTAGCATAACACATACCCTGGCTGCTATTTCTTAGGCTAGGATTTAAAAATCATTCATACTGAATCCATGCCCAGTGCAAGTCTGATGCAGATTAGACATGCTCACACAAACGCATTTCTGTCAGAAGGAGCTAGCGCACACAATACAGAATTTATACACTTTACAGCGTAGCTAGATCCAGAAGCGTCTGTGCAGGTGGTACAGATAAGCAGTCAGAGCCTGCTGAAAGATAGGTGATACATTGATATGTTTTTAAGAAACTTGAAGCAACAGAATATAACTAATCTAGCAGAGTTTGTGTCACAGGCTTGAAAGCATTTTTAATCTGGTTTTAGGAAGATCTTTGGATCTTCCTAAAAATAACAGAAGAAATGATGTTCTGCTGATGCACATAGCTCTCCTTGCAAAGCAGATCCAGATGTTAAGCACCAAACTATCTCTGAAGTTTCTCCCCAGGCACTGCCATGCAACCCTTCACCTGATTCACTGTGAAA
Source organism: Buceros rhinoceros silvestris (assembly GCF_000710305.1). Classification (NCBI taxonomy): domain Eukaryota; kingdom Metazoa; phylum Chordata; class Aves; order Bucerotiformes; family Bucerotidae; genus Buceros; species Buceros rhinoceros. The sequence continues at coordinate 6,943 of NW_010406327.1, read as the reverse complement.
ACTCCCACCCCCAAGGACTAGTTTGTGTAAAATAGTTCCCACCAGTTTAACTCACTCTGTTATTAAACTGATTCAGTTAATCCTTCAAAAACTCCTTTGGGGATACAGTTAAATTCATTTAGAACTGTTACGACTTAGAGCAATTTACCTTTCAGTTGGTTAGTTAATTGTGATATCAATTTGAAACTTAGCTTGGTAGTTTATTAACTTGAAACTAAGACATAACTGCTATTAGCCAAAATACTGTGTTTCCAAGTGGTGTTTTCCGTAACAAATCACTGTTAAGTCAGTTTGACTATTTGTACAGCTCAGCCCAAAAGCTACTGCCCCAATTGCACGCTCGAGCAGTGCACAAGCAAAGGATCCATCTGTCACTCTGGTAAACAAAAGGGTAACATAGACCACACTCGATCATTTTTTAAAACAGCTCATCACACAAAAAAATGCATTGAGGCATCATAGTGAAATGGCAGCAAAGAATTTAACCCTCAGATTTTCCCTTCAGTCCATCAGCCCCCAGCTCCTCAAAACACCTCGGCTTTGAGCACAGGGCATTTACCAAGTGCTAGGTTTCACATACATGTTTGCCATGCTTGTCCCAGCCACTAATTACAGCCTTGTCCATGTGTGTAACTACATCCGAGAAACAAAACTATTAGCTACTCTTATCATACACAAGGGAACAGGCTTGTGTGTCCAAAGCCTGGAGCTGACAGTGCCAGAAACATCTTGAAACAAAAGCAGCAGTTCAGCTAGAAGCAGGTGGTCTTGGAATGGTGATGACCCCAAAATAGTTATACTCATGACCAGTGCCTTCACATTAATTAGGTATAAAATCTAATTTAAAAGGTTAATAAAATTAGATAACACTGATGAAACAAGTTTGCTCTCATTTCTAGGATGGGAGAGAAGCAGCAGGGAAGACAGCTCCTATGCTCTCACCTGATGGTGCTGCCGATGCAAAAATAAGGAACATTGAACCCCTTTCCTTGCTTAGCTCGGCTTGTTCAATCAGACCATCACCTGCTGCATGCTCAACACAAAGCAGCCTGGCACTCACTGCCAAGCCAGTTTGGGGAGCAGGGTGCCCCCAGGTCAGGCGGGGGTGCACGGGACAGGAAAGCTTGCACCGCCGGGGCACAGAGCAGGGCTCGCCACTGGCACACCTCAGGCCCCTACTGCCATGCAGCTGCTCACCAAGACAGGAAGCCAAACAGCTTTGGGAGCTGCTTTCTTTTACAGCTCTGCTCTTCACTGGCAGAGAGAGAAATTGAGGGCGAGGGGATTAACCAGGCTGAGCTAGAGTGCATGAGTGTTGTAGGGCATCATGCTCCACTGTGCAGGGAACAGGCTGTGGTCTCAGGAACATCAGCCCACAAGAAAATGAAGTGTCTTCAGAAGAGATGAATGTCTCAGCTGCACCTTTCCCACCAAACCTGAATTTCACCTGCCCCAGGCCAGCACTGCCTATACACGGTGAAAGCTGCTCTTTTCCTGCTGTCCTCTGCCACCTGCTCTGCTTCTCCCTATAAAAGTTTCAGGACTTTTTCTGTGCCTCATGGGGGCTGATCCGGGTTTGACAGCTTCTTGGAGGGAGTCTGCAGGCTTCACCCCCAGCACAGATGGCTAGATCCAGCATTTCTGTTGTATTTCAGCTTGGTGATCAGGTGGTAGGTTCTTTCTTGATTTCATCACCAGTGGAGAAATCTTTTCCATTTCATGACCACAAGTTTGTGAAGTCCTGTGCTATTTTGGGAGGGCACCAGGTGTCACAGCTGTACACCAAGCTGTGTTGAATTTTTCATTTTGTTTCAGCTTGATTACTTTTTGAAGTGAGCTTCATTTTTCCCTGGCTTTATTTTTTTCTGGGGCTCCCTTTGGAGAGTCTATGCTGCCTGGGCAGAGAACTCAGCTTCATTGCTGATGTTTGCTTTCCAGTTTATTACTATTGCTTGACATGGTATTCTCAGAGTAACTGATGTGAGCCTGACTATTTCCATTTCATCAACTTTTAGCTAAAACTTAGTAGCAGTAAGTGATCTATAAAGTTTAGGAGTGAAAGGTCCTCATCATCTATCTATGCAATGCCAGACTTGTTGCTGAAAAACTTGTTACTTCTTCCTCATCTGGTCCGTGGTAGTAACGCAGGGCAGCAAAGAACAAACTGCTGAAGCTAAACCCATTCCTTTCTCAGGTCACCTGCTCCCACATGGCACTCAGCATCTCTACAGTCTTGCTCACCATAATGCTAAAGGCCTGATGGATGGTGCTATGTCCAGCCATCAAATGCTTTTCAAAAATCAATTCAGGCAGAAACAAGGGAAACCATCATTCATTCTTCACATTCATCTGGCACATCTTCAGCAG